>NC_133770.1:299344445-299416018 GCF_003597395.2 Chelonoidis abingdonii | reverse complement strand
GTCCCTAGCCTCTGTTCATCAGAGGATGGAGATGGATGGCAGGACAGAGATCACTTGATCATTGCCTGTTAGGTTCACTCCCTCTGGGGCACCTGGCATTGGCCACTGTCAGTAGACAGATACTGGGCTAGATGGACCTTTGCTTTGACCCAGTACGGCCATTCTTATGTTCTTTCTTCACTCCCCAGGCCCGCGTGAGGAGAATCTCAGGGTGCCTGCACTGGCTGCTGCCCTCTCCCCAGCCAGCATAGGAGGGCGTGAATTCAGAGCCGCCCCTCACCATCTTACCATGTCGGCAGTGCAGGGATAGGTCCTGCGCCCCTCCACACTCGCTTGGCAGTTGAACAGGGACACCCCCAGCTTGGCCAGTTCCTCTTCTGTCAGGTCCGTACAGGAGGAGTGGAGCTGGGCAATAACCTGCCAGCAGCAACACAGAGGGGAAGGAGTGTGTTAGGGCTTGTGGTTTCAGCAAGCTGGTGCCTCCCACACCCCCAACCTCTCCCAGATGCATAGGAAGGTAACACCTCATCTGCAGGCCACATGTGGTCTCTGCCCCTAGACTTGCATTTTAAATCCTCATCTGCTGCTCCATGATAGGAGAATCATTAATGCTGGGCAGTTACTCAATGAGGAGAGCTCAGTTCCTGGGGTTTGCCCCCCGCCCCCCGCTGCTATCTTCCATGCCCTCCTCACATGGCCGCTCCCTGTGAAAGCACAGTCAAGCCAGCTGGTGCCCTTCTGCCTCTGCTCCCCTGGAGATGTTAACCCAATCCCTCTTCCCTGCTCAGTCCCCTCCTCCCCCCGCCCCCCCGCAACGGGCAGCTCCTCTCCCACTATCTGAGAGCAGCTGTTTCCCCTCCCGCCAGGCCAGCTCCCCTCTCCTCCCCACTTCTAGCTGCTCTGCAAATGCAGAAGAGCCTAAAAGCCTTCAGAGAAGCAGACTGACCAAGGAGCCCGCACCATGTGCCCCACTGGCACCCGCAGGCCATCAGCAAGGGCTCTGCCCGGGAACAGCTGCAGAGCAGGGGAGGAAGATGGCATTGTCTTAATATACTTGACAAACTCAGGCCTCCTGGGGGGAGGAGGGATGTGAACATGCAGGGGCTGCATGGACCCGCTCCAGGGTTGGGGAGCGTTCCAGGGGTAGGAGGTGGCCTGGAAGAACATCTGGAGAGGTTGGGGGACATAGCGGACAAACAGGGTGACCTGCTTCATCTTCGAGGGCCCCCCACAAGACCCCCTTCACAGGAAATGAGCCAGCTAATGAGGGGCAGGGCAGCTGAGGAGAGCTCCTACCGACACCAGTGCAATTTGTGGCCACACGGAACAGTGGCACCATCAGCCTAAGCACCGTTGCTTGGTGGTTGTCTCCCTCCCCGCTCCCTTTCACTGCTGCTCTGTTTAGGGCCTGATCATGCAAACATGAAACAGCTACACACAGGAAGCAATCCCACTGAGTGCAATGCACAGCTCCTGCTCACAGGGAACCCACGCAGAAGTGCTTGCAGGAGCTGGACCTTGGATGCCAAGTGCTTTGGGGCAGAGACCATTCCCTCCTCCCTCTCTGTTCAGCTCCAGCCCATTTAGTGACCTCCTGCAACAAAGAGATAAGTGACACCTTGTGGTGACAGGAGTCCAGCGGAGACAGATCCAGATGCCTGGCCTCAGCCAGGAATCGCTCATCCCCCGTTGTCATCTCAAAGGGAGCATTAGGGAGACTCCTTGAGTCCGGCGCTGGTGTCGGGGGGATGGGGTCTCTTTCTGGAGCTGCTCCCTGCCTCAGCCAGCCAAGAAATCCAGAAGAGGGAGCGAAAAGGAGGGAGAGGAGGGTAGGAAGGAAGAGAGCCCAGCGGTCCAGGCGCAGCATCTTGCGGCATGGAAGGTGATCCTGCAGGGAGAGAACAGAGAGAGTTTGAACTGAGAGGAGTCTGGGGAGCCCCAGCCATTGAGCAGCAGCTCCACATCCCACCCCCTACATCCCTCACGATTCCCTGATCTCAGAGAGCTCAGCCTGACTCTGTCAGGAGGCCCAGGACAGAGCAATGGTAGCGAGCTGCAGAGCGGGGCCCATCCAGGAGCCGGCGTGGGACTGGCCCGAACACCTTCCACAAGCTCCAGAAGAGGGGAGCGAATGGCACAGGCCTGATGTTATGCTGACAACGGCTATGCCACTGGTGTGCCGAGGCCACGGCCTGCCATGCCGAACGCACTGTCTCACTGTTGCCTTGTACTCCCCTGTCTGCACCCATCTGTGATCTTGTCTCATGCTTAGATTGGAAGCTCCCTGGGGGCAGGGACGTGTCTGTGTTTGTGCAGCCCCTAGCACAATGCCATGTCTGAGGTTCCTAGGTGCTACAACAATACAAAGAAATAACAACAGTGATGTTTGTGACACTGAGTTGGGAGGTGCCCAGGATATTACGGTTCCTCCCCGATTTCCTCCTGTGTATGTTCTAGAGGGGGCATCTGGGAGAGGAAGATTAATGGTCAGATAGCTAGAACTAACAGAGGGTCTGGGGATCATGGAAGCTAACAGCCCCAGCATGCAAAAGTCCCATCTTGATACATGCTGGGATCTAGAGTCTCCACAGGCCACACAACTGCATGCACCTGTCCCGGTCTCTCCATTATACAGAACTTTATGCTGCTAGATGCTGCTGGCAATGTGGCCCTCAGGGAGGTAACAGTCGGGTACAGTCTCCAGATTTTCCTACAGCTAGTTTGAAGCAAAGTGAGCCAGGCTGCCAGGGTAGGAGCCATGGGTAGTTAGTGACGATGGTGCTGCTGCGTACATGTTATTGGAGCTCTTATTTTACAGACCGGATTGTAACAAGATAATATGAAGGATGCTAAAGCCACCCAGGAGCAATGGAAATGGAATTCAGCTCCCAGCTCTTCCCTATCCAAGATATACTTTTAAAGATAAAAGTCCTCCTTCTTGGTAGACACTGTGCCTCACATAATTCCCTTAACGTTTAACCTTCAAATCCTTTTTGTCCAAGAGCAGCACACTTCCAGAGGCAGCTCCGTGCATTTAAACATTGGTCCCATACAACAAGAGACTTTGGCCAAGATGAAACCAGCCAAGGCAATTGTATCAGAGAGGCCCTCCACCCCTCAGTAAAGAACAAAGCCCACAGTATCAAGTTGTGACATCTACAGAAAGGCATGTTAGAAAAGGATCAGACATATCAATATGCAGGAGAAACCAGATGATATTAGCAGCAAAGAGTCCTGTGGCACCTTATAGACTAACAGACATATTCAACCACGAGCTTTCATGGGTGAATATGCACCCGACAAAGTGGGTATTCACCCACGCAGGTTCATGCTCCAATATGTCTGTTTGTCTATAAGGTGCCACAGGACTCTTTGCTGCTTTTACAGATCCAGACTAACACAGCTACCCCTCTGACAGATGAAATTAATGTGCCTGTTGAAGTAGCTAATTATTTTCTAACTCCAATCTCTGTTGGTTTCACATCCTTTCATATCAGAATTTACCACGTTGGCAGGTTGTACATTGTAACTCAAGGGGTTCTGCTGTCTAAGAATCTCAAAGCACATCCAAGATCAGTGGATTTGTCCTCGCAACCCACCTAAGATGACTGAAGTACTAGCCACATTTCCCAGAGAGGGAAACAGAGGCCACTCAGACTCAGAACAGAACCCAGGAGTCCTAACTCCCAGGCCCCAGCTTTAGCCACTAGATGTGGTGTCTCTGAGGTCTTTGAACAGCGATGATAGAGAACTTTTAAAAAAAGTATCAGAGGGGTAGCCATGTTAGTCTAGATCTGTAAAAGCAGCAAAGAATCCTGTGGCAGCTTATGGACTAACAGACGTTTTGGAGCATGAGCTTTCGTGGGTGAATATGCATCCGACGAAGTGGGTATTCACCCACGAAAGCTCATGCTCCAAAACGTCTGTTAGTCTATAAGGTGCCACAGGACTCCCTGCTGCTTTTAAAAGAAGGCTGGTAGTGGAATCAAGCTGATCACTTGATTCAGAAACCGTGACACCAGCCACTCCAGGCCCCAGCCACTGGCTGTCCATTCACAGCTGAGCCAGTCAGTGCAGGACCAGGGCACTCAGCACAGAGCGGGCACATTCGAGGCAGATGGCAGCAGGGCCAGGGGACCGGAGCGGGCTCTCTGGGTGCTAACGGATGACCGGGAGCAGGGTGGGTTAGACACCGAAGGGCCCACCACCATCATTCAGACTGGCCTCCTGCCTAGCATGGGCCAGAGGGTCCCACGCGGCATTTCAGTCCCCAGCCCACAGCCGGTGGAGCGAGCGCTCAACTACTGAGCCGCCCAGCTCTGAGGAACAGACTCCATGCTGGGGGGGGGGGGGGGATCTG
Source organism: Chelonoidis abingdonii (assembly GCF_003597395.2). NCBI lineage: Eukaryota > Metazoa > Chordata > Testudines > Testudinidae > Chelonoidis > Chelonoidis abingdonii. The sequence goes on along the minus strand of NC_133770.1, from coordinate 299,411,658 downwards.
CCCCCCCACGCAGCCCCCCACCCCAGGATGGGGAGAAGGACACCGCCCTGTGGGGAGCGCAAAGCTACTAACCAGCCACGGAGAGATGGGGGCGGGGCTGCCTCCCCCGGGGACAAGCCCCCCCCTTGGCACGTGCACCCCACCAGGTGCTGCCAACGTGGGAGCAGAGCGCGGGCCCCGCCCCCATCGGGACCCCACGTGGGCCAGCCGCAGCACTCACCTGACTCCGCCCCCTAGAGAAACAGCTTTACGCTTCCCGGGACCCATTTGAGAGCGGCGCCCGATGACATCACACCCGGCGCAGCCAATCGCGAGGCGGGGGGCGGGGCCGCGCGGCGTGGGGAGCGAGCACGGAGCCCCGCCCCACGTCTGTGGACGCTGCGGAAGCCGTTAGGGAGCCTGTGGAGGCGCGCGAGGAGCTGCGGGTCGGGTTCGTGGGGGCCGGGCGCATGGCCCAAGGGCTGGCGCAGGGCCTGGTGCGCGCAGGTAGGGCCCCCGCCCCCCGCCCCTCGGGGTGTCCCTGTGGAGCCGCGTGCCTCGCCCCAGAGGTGGCTGCATTTCAGCGCTGGGCAGTGCATGTTGGTGCTCAGTGATGGAGCCCCGTGTAACGAGCTGCCGTGCCCGGCGCTGGAGTTCCAGAGCCTGAGCCCTATGCCAGCCGCGGCTACGTCCCTGGGTGGGCCCCTGCTGCACCCCTCATCCCAGAAGCATCTGCATGTCCTTCCTGTGCAAAGGATTCCGGGATAAGTAGCTGCCATGCCCAGCATCCGCACCCCTACGAGGGGCATCTCTGCTCAGATCCAGTGGTGAACGACGCTGGGATCGGATTCCTAGGGAGTGAAGGCCGCATAGAGCTGCCTGGTTGTTCCCATGATGCTTGCAGACGTTCCAGGTCTGCTGACACCATTGCCGTCATATGGTAAAAGTACGTTCCGTGCAATCACCTGGCATCGCTGCCCACAGAGCACACGGCCCCTGTTTGCCCACGCCTGGCAAGCTCCTCCAGCAGCAATTAGGCTCTTCTCCTGCCTGTTAGCATTTCACAGCCCTTGGGAAACTCACACTTGCTGCTGAGGGGGGAACCCTTGGGCTGGGTTCTTACCGCAGCCCGGTCTGGGTGACGGTTCCAAGGTTCAGCTGTGTTTGTCTTGGTTTCTTGTCTGTGTTGGAGGCAACGCAGGATTGTCTTGATGCATTTTAACGCAGCTGATTCCCTCTGCTCTGTGTTTTAAGGAAAAGTCAAAGCTGCTAATATCTTGGCCAGCGCGCCGTCCGACAGGAACTTGGGTGCCTTCCAGGTGAGCAAGGGCAGGCTGCGTGGGAGAGGTTCAGTCTCTCTTCCATGAAACTGGAAGAGCTAATAGTGTCTAGGTGTCTGGAAACAGGAGGCAAACGCAGTAGTGGTGCTTGATGCTGCTTTGTTGTTATCCCATCAGATCCTGCAAGCTACTAAATTCCTGTGAGGAACATCTGGGTGCCCTGGGAAATGGTGCTGGTGAATTAGCTGGGGGGGGCTTCCCTTTGGGTCAATACTCAGCCCAGTACCCCAGCCTTGCAGTTTAAAGTGCATGCCAGTAGCGGATGGAATGATCCTCAGATGGCCCTTCCCCACTTCACAGGGTTGAGTTTTAACCTCACAAAGCGTGTTAAGAGCAGGCGGGTGCTGAGTGCTGCTGTTGTACTGGTGAATTCCAACCTGTCCTGCTCTGCTGACCTTTCCTCTCCAAGCCTTTAACCGTGTCCCATCTCCTTGGGTGGCAGGATTTGGGCTGCAGGACGACACACTGCAACAGTGAGGTGCTGCAGCACTGTACTCTGGTCTTCCTAGCCACCAAGCCTCACCTGCTTCCTGAAGTCCTGCAGCAGATTGCTCCTGCAGTTACCCGGGACCACATTATCGTATCGGTGGCTGCTGGAGTCACTCTGCAGATACTGCAACAGGTGAGTGTCTGATGGTCCCTCTTGGCCCTCCCACCCCTAATTAAACTGTGGGGCAGCTGGCTGGGTGAGTGTCTGGGGCATGCACATGCGTGTGAAGGGTTTATATTTGCTTTTATACAATGGTCTGGATAAGAGGAAGAATGCCTGTAGGTAAAGAGCGCTCCAAATCCACGCAGCTTTCCAGTGAGTCCGGTGTGTATACAGCCAGGGCCAGATCAAGGCTCCCCCCCATGTGCCATAGATATGCCCCCCTACATGGAATGGGTGTGGGTGCAGGGGAGGGAGTTGCAGGATAGCTACCCTTTCCATCCCAGAGAGGCAGGGGGTAGCAAGGGGTGTGCCAGTACTTACACCTGGCCTGCTGTGGTGGAACGCCAGGCCTGCTGTACTCTTCCCCTTCTGCCACGCATGGAGTATTGTTCTAGGAAGGGCGCTGCTTGCTACTTCCAGGTGTAATCCAGTCCACTGAGGTGTATGAGGCTATTGTCCCAGGTTCTCTGCAGACTCAGGCAGCCATCCCTGTACCTGTTATGCCCAGGTAATGAGTCAAGAGAGCTAGAGACTTATTTTTTTAAGTAAAAGCTGAAAACGTGCTGTAATCCCATGATTCCAGGAGCTGGGGCCCAGGGCATGGGCCTGTCATGCCTGTACCTTAATCCAGCCCTGCCAGGTTGCCATGTCCTAGTTGCCAGCAAGCAGGTCAGTTTGTGCCGGTCTCAGCAGAGGAGCCATAGCATAGGCATACATGGGCCTGCAGCGTAATCCCTGGTGGTTTTGTGTTTCTTGTCATCAGTCAGCTGCTTTCTGTTTAGTCCTGCTTGTGGATTGTTTCCTTTCTGTACTTATCTGAAGAGATTGAATGCAGCAGGGGACGCTGAGCTGACACACATACCCCACCCCTGGCTAGTCTCCGCAAACCCTCCTTCCTAAGTTGCTGTCAATGGTTTTTCCCCACCCACCTCCACTCCTCCCTGTACTTTTGTAAAATTATTGTCACAGATTGAGTATTATGCCCAGTGCCCTTCTATCCTAACTTGCAGCCCCCCATTATCCCAGTCCTGGACAACCCCTCCCCCCCCCACACACACACGCACACGCAGCTTTGCCGATGTCCCTCAATCCTAACCTTCAGCCTTTCGGCTATCTCAGCCCAGGCTTCCCCTGGCAATCATGCTGAGCTCCTGAGCTGCCTGGTGCGTTCGCCATGTGGACACACTGCAAGGGCTGGGTTAAGCCTGCCATGTCCTCTGTGATGAAAGGCACATACTGAGCCCTGCGTTGAGACCCCTGGGCTGTCTCCCAGCCCCTGTCCCCACCAGCAACAGTGTTCTCCTGGTTTAGTGTCACAGCCGTCTCTCCCTGCAGCTTCTCCCTGCTGGGACCAAGGTGCTGCGGGTCATGCCCAACCTGCCGTGCGTGGTGCAGGAGGGGGCAGTGGTGTTTGCCCGGGGGAGCTGTGCTGGGGAGCAGGAGGCTGCCCTGCTGAAGAGCCTGCTGTCCGCCTGCGGGCTGTGTGAAGAAACGCCTGAGTCCTACATCGATATCCATACGGGCCTGAGTGGCAGCGGCGTAGCCTACGTAAGTGCCCTTGAGCTGGCCCAGCGTCTCTTAATGCTGCTGTCCAGCCCCAGGTATTTCCCGGTTAATCATCTGCCAGCCCTGCCAGGGCAGGGTTGTTCCCTCCACCTTGGGCTTTCTGCACCTGAATACAGCGACTCCCAAGCCTTGCTCGGGTTATCAGTCCTGACACTTGAGGCTTCTCTGATGGGCACCCTGGGCTCCACTCTCTCCCTGAATGACGAATCCCTGGTGCCGCCCATCGCCTGCTGGGCTGTGTGTGCTCATGCCCACGATAGACCCGCGGCTGCCTCTAAACCATGTGATGTTAGAGTGGGGCAGCCTGTGCCCCTGGTGGGTTAGTCAGCAAACAGGGATCTGGGGCTGCTACAGCTGAGCTCTTAGTCTAGTAACTGCTGTCTTTGCCCATAGAGGCTTGGGAATCAGGGGTCTAATGGAGTCCAGTTGGAGACCTCAGTCCCTGGCCTGTAACTTGCTTCTAGCTTCATGGGCATCTGATTCCTGCCAGGATCAGGATGGTGGCCAGCAGCTTTTGGAAGGCTCTGCTGGCTCAGCACTGCCAGGCTGGCTCCTGTCCTGGGATGCCTCCATGTCCTGTCCTCCAGAAGCAACAGCAGTGAGATCTAGCTGTTCCCTGAATGTCCGCCTTTCCCTGCGCCAGGTTTACTTGTTTGCTGAAGCCCTGGCAGAAGGTGCTTTGAAGATGGGCATGCCCAGTGCCTTGGCCAATAAAATTGCAGCCCAGACACTGCTGGTAAGTTTGGACTTTGCTCTCAGTCTTCAGATTCCCCCACTTAACCCAGTCCTGCCCCCTCCATCAGCCCCCAATGCACTTTTCTTCTGACCTGCAGTTCCCCTGTCTATTCCAGTCCTGGGTTCCCCAATGCAGCCTGCAGCACCATCTGCTATGCCCATATAGCAAGTGCCCAGAAAAAGCTCTCAGTCTTAGGGAAAACTCCTGTATCACCCCTGTGCCTTGTGGCTCCATCTGCCTTTCCAGTGATTCCTTAGCTGTCGCTGTCTTACCACACCTTGGTTCCTACCCCCTTAGCTTCTCTGACGGACTCTGCCGTTTGAGCTGAGCTGTGATCAGCCAAGTATGTATGGGTTCCTCTGGGACCCGTAGGGGCCTTGCTGCTTAAGAATCCTGAGTTCCACCACTTGCAATCAGTGCAAAAGATTCCTGGGGACTCATCCAGGACATCATGGGGCTGAACTGGAAGAAGCAAAGCCTCTTTGCATGTCCTAGCACGGCCACCAGAGGGAGGTGGTGGCTGCAGGTGAACCGGACAAACCTAGGAAGAGTCAGTAACTGCCCCAAAGTCCTTTCAGTTAGCGAAACCAAAACCATGAGAACAGAGGGGGAGCAGGATACAGGCTAGAGGTAGGGACTGGGGAAGGGGGCACCTGGGGCCAGCTGCCCCTTAATCTGTGCATTACCAGCTGGCCAATTTCTTGCAGCCATCATAGATTCCGAGGCCAGAAGGGACCACTGTGATTATCTAGCCTGACCTTGTGTTTAACACAGGCCAGAGACCTGCCCCCAAATCATTCCTAGAGCAGAGGGGTTAGAAAACAGCCAGTCTGGATTTTAAAATTACCAGTGAGGGACCTTTGAGGTAAACTGTTCCGATGGCCAATTACCTTCACTTTTAAAAATTGTCTTATTTCTAGTCTGAATTTGTCTGGCTTTAACTTCTAGCCATTGGATGGTGTTAGACTTTCCTCTGATGGACTGATGAGCCCATTATCAAATATTTGTTCCCCATGTAGGTACATATAGACTGTGATCAAGTCACCCCTTAACTTGCTCTTCATTAAGCGAAATACACCAAGCTCTGTGAGTCTATCCCTGTAAGGCAGGTTTTCTACCCCTTGGAGGAAGCAGGTCATGAATTTACAATGGGATACATTAGCTGATGAGAGTTTGAGCTGGTTCCCCTGAGCTCTTGTGTTAATGGCATTCACACCTTGTATAACAATGGCAGGCAGTGCTGTCTAGCAATCAGAGCAAGGTGCTCAGGTTGGGAGACATGGGTTCTGTTCCCAAAGGCCACAGAGTGAGCCAATGGGAGAGTGGGGAAGTCATGTCTCTTCCTGGGAAGGAGCAGCATGGTCTCCTTCCCCCAGCTCCCCAAATCAGAGAGCAGAAACACTTACAGGATGCTAAGGCACAGCCCCCCAGCCACCCTGCTCTCCTCTGAGCCCGCCTCCTCTTGCAGGGAACAGCAAAGATGATCCTGGAGACAGGGGAGCACCCGGCCAAGCTCCGCAACGACGTCTGCACGCCTGGCGGCACCACCATCCACGCCTTGCACGAGCTGGAGAAGGGGGCGCTGCGGGCCACCGTCATGAACGCCGTGGAGGCTGCGACCATGCGGGCTCGTGAGCTGGGCGAGAGATAGGGGCCCAACTGGTCAGGGTGTTGCGGGGTGCCTGGCCTGTCTGAGCCACATGCAAATCTCCGTTCTGTGATGGAAGGAAGTTTCCCAGGTTGTCCAGTGGATGTAGATCCCATTCGTCCCTCCCTAGGTGCCTCTCTTCCTGCCTGAGGGATTCCCAGCTCCAGGTCACCAGTGATCTACTCTAGCCCCAGTCCTTCCCCACGAGGCATGGCTTCCCCACATGTGAAGCAGGGTCCCCTTGTGTTCCTGGCAGTCCCCCGACCTGCCTTGGCTCAGCCCTGCCTCGGCTGTGGGGACTTAACGCTCGTATCCATTCCGTACGTGTTGGCTGCTCTCTCCAGATGGTGGGTCCCTAATAAATGATGGCAACAGCAGGACAGGGGAGCAGCTGGCCCAGACTCCTGGCTTCTTCTGCTCTCCTTTGTTTAGAGACGGTGCCCATCCTCCGAAGGCAGCCTTGGCACCAGGCTTGCCGTCTGCATCTGCAGTGATCACATGGCTGTCAGGGAAACAGTCCCGATCGGTAAAGTGCAGCCTTCCCGTCTGCCGCCTGGTGATGGTCCAGCCAGCGTCTCACCTGCTGGTGGGTCTGGTCTGGTGGTGGGAGCAGGTACTGGTTTACAGGATGTTCTCCTGGGGGTGGTGGCTCATGGAGCCTTCATGCAGCCTGCAGCTTCCATCCCCCTTTAGCAGGGAGGTGCAAGTCCCCGGGTCCCAACAACCCCTGCTCCCTCTAAGTGCCTGGGTGAGGGGGGAGTTCCCTGTATTCCTGACTGTTTTCACTGCTGAGTGGGCAGGAAATAGGTAGCAGCAGAGGCCTGGAAGAGACCATAAGCTCCAGCTGCCTGTTAGCAGCTGCACTGGCAGTCCCAGGAGAGCCCTAGCTGGCATGCGGCATAGGAAGCCATGTGTGCCAGCAGTGGGCAGTGAAATAGAGGTGTCCTGTGCCCTCCAAAAGGTCTGTTGATCTCTTGGTTCCTCTGCTAACTAAAGGGTTAATGGTGACATCATCACCACCTGCTCTAGTCCATGCAAGCTGGCCCCTGCCCTGGGGCAAGCAGTGGTCAGCAAAGTTAGAGCTGGTCTCAGGCTTGTGCGTTGCAAGCGGAGAAGCTGCTGCTCCATGGCTGTAGGTTGTGTTAACCTCCTCCTGCTGCAGCATTTTCAGTAAGGGGGGTTGGCACAGATCCTCCATGCGCAGTAGCTCCTCCACTCTGCTGCAGGGCCAAATCCATCACTGCGCAGTGTCCCTGGCTCACTGTCAAATCGAAGTCAGGGAGCCCCCACAGCCCCACCAATGCTCAGTGAAACCTGGTATTGACAGAATCAGGGAGGGCGGTGTGTAACTGGGTCGTCGGGTAGCTGGAAGGGGGAAAGGGAATTTATCTCCTTCCTCCTTTAGGCAGCGGTGATTGTAGGGTGGGCAGGGGCATCCGAGTTTATCTCCCCATGCCAGCAAACCTCAACCAACAGCTCCGCTGCCCTATTGTCAGCCATGCCATCTACCAACAGTACGTTGTCTGGATGTGTGATCCAATGTGATTTCAATGCTCAGCAGTGAAAGTTTTAACGATGGCACGCAGAGGTACCTGTAGGGCTGTGTTCTGGCTGCACAAGACTCCACTCCCAACTATACCTACCTACCTGCTCCTTCAGAGAACACACCCACGTACTTTGTCCATCACAAGCTAATGCCCGGAGTGCTTTTCCCTCTGTGGCTCTCAAAGGCTGGGTGGCATGATTGTCCCTATTCTACAGCTGGGGAAACCGAGGCACAGGACAGCAGAGTGAGACAGGCCAGCTCAGTATTAGAGCGTAGAGCTCTGATCTCCTGAGTGCTCAGCCTCTCTGTCTCATTTGGCAGCCTGAGACTTGAGACCTGCCACCCCACCGCTGCCCGGTGAGCTGGTCCCAGCTGGGAGCTAACAGCCCCTCTCACATTCATGCAGGGGAATCCACCGCAGGGCAGCGAAGATCCTGAACTGTGATCCCCATTTGAACTGATCCCCATCCTGAACTGTGATCCCTGGTGTGGGGTGGGCAGGTAATGCCAGCTCTAAGCCGAGTGGTGAGCTGCAAACAGAAGCAGAAAGTGCCTTTGCCCTCGGCAATCTCTGATTGGCTGCAGTACCAGCCCCGTGGTGCATGCCTTGGGGTCAGGGCCAGCTGTGACCCCGGCACAACGCATGGCCCAGGGGAGGAGGGTGTGCTCTGTGTGCCCCTTCTCCAAATGGCTCTGAAATGTGTTTCCTGCCCGGCTTTCCCCCACTGCTCCCTCTGGGATCTGTCAGCCAAGCTCACAGTCCTGGGACTCCAGCTACATAATGCACCTTGGCAGGTGGCATCATGCAATATTCATATGGCTTTGGAGGATGACACAGATATGGACCGGGCCTCCATTTAGGGGCTTGAACAGGTGTCCCTGCAAGGCCAATTCCCATCTCCTGTGCCACCTCCCGCTCTGTTGGCTCATTCTCAGCCATGCAGCCAGCCATCTCTCTGCTCCACCCCCATTTGCAGCCCTTCAAGGCTGTGCCGGCAGCTCCGGTGCAGGACCCTGAATTGGCTTCAGGTTGAAATAATGAGCGGAGTGAGGGAAAGAAATAAAGGCTACAGGAGGTAGAGTGCAGAGAAGAGCAGCACGGATGTTGTGGGGCTGGAGGGACTGGCTCAGGAGGAGAGAGGGGAGCTGTATAGGGCAGTATCCAAAGCCCACTGAAGTCAATAGGAATCTTTCCATTGGCTTTAGTGAGCTTTGGATCAGGCCATCGAGAGGGGGAATTGCAGGAAGCCTGATTGTTTGGGGGATGGGAGGAGCAATTCCTCCAGAGTAAGAACCGCTTGACAGGATGAGGATCTATCCCCCTCCATCCATCCTCCCCCCCCATGAGGTTGCACCTGGAGCTGGTCAGGAATTGTAAGGATTTCATCTTTGTTTACATTTTTCTACAAACATGTTCAGGTTTTCATTGAAAAATGGGGTCATTTGAGGATATTGTCTGATCTCCTGCCCCCGCCCCCCAAATAAAAACCTAATTGAAAACAGGTATTTCCTGCTGAAATTTATTTTATGAAAAGGTCATTTTCTGTGTTAGCCAACACCCCACCCCTGTATCTTATGAATGAAAAGTATTGATCAGCGCTGGCTGGCTGCATTTCAGAAGCAAGGGTGAGTGGTGAATGGGCTGTGGAGCTGAAGGCAGAGGGACATGTGCATGGCAGTATTTGATAGTCTGCTGTCTTTGCTGTGTGGTTAAAGGGGGTGTCAGGCTAACGAGGTGCCTGTATCATGGTATTGATAAGGAGGTTTGGAAGGGTTTGATTTTTATCTGTAAATATCTTTAATTGTCAATTTCACCAAACACATTTCTGTCCATTACCAAAATTTACTGACAGGCAAAGTAAAAAAAAAAAAATATTCTGCCTGAGAATTTATTTGAATTTGAGTTAAGGACAGGTTTCAAAGTAGCAGCCCTGTCAGTCTGTATCCGCAAAAAGAACAGGAGTACTTGTGGCACCTTAGAGACTAACAAATTTATCTGAGCATAAGCTTTTGTGGGCTACACCCCACTTCTTCGGATGCATAGAATGGAACATATATTGAGGAGATATATAGACACATACAGAGAACATGAAAAGGTGGGAAGTTCATGTTCTCTGTATGTGTCTATATATCTTACTATATGTCCCATTCTATGCAGCCGATGAAGTGGGCTGTAGCCCACGAAAGCTTATGCTCAAATAAATTTGTTAGTTTCCAAGTTAAGGATATTTACTTTGTATATTTTAACGTGATGTTCACAAAATGGGTTTTAACAGTTAGCAGATCTCGCTTTTTGAAGCTCAACATCTATGGTCATTAAATAATTATTGTCTGAAACTTGCCCCCCACTGATTTCCCACAAATGTGAAAATTTAAATAGATAAAAATTAGGGGAAAAAATGCTTAAAACACTAAACATTGATATGACCCATTGAAATTGTAAAAAACCCAGAAGGTTTGAATTCTGCCAAGCTTAGTTGTAAGGCACTCAATCACTGGAGTTGCTAGGTTCTAGGCTCCAGCATTATTTTCTTTGGCCCTTGGGGAAAGGTCTTAATGTTTTGTCTTTAAAACTAAAGTCAAAAGCTACACACACACACACACTCTCTCTCTCTCTCTCTCTCTCTCTCTGACTATTTGAGGAAAGGAAGGAGGATGGTGCATGAAGTGCTAGGCTGGGACTTGAGAGATCTGGGTTCAGTCCTTTGCTCTGTCATAGCCTCCGTGTATAATCCAGGGCAAATCTTCTGCTCCAGTCCCCACCTGTCAAAGGGGGAGAACGCGCCTCATTTCCCCCCACCCTTCATCTGGCTTGTCTGTTTAGATTGTGGGCTCTTTGGAACAGGGACTGTCTCATTGTGAGGCTGTGCAGTTCTTCACGGGTCAAAACTCTGAATTTCTGTTCTGCACAGAAATTCTTCGGTGCCTCGAACAAGTTTTTGTTCCAAATTGGAACAAAACCTCAAAACCATGCCATTTCCCAGGCAAAAGGACAGTCTGGATTTTTTTTTATTTTGCGGCAAAATCAAACTGTTTTGGTTCAATATCTATCCGAATGAACGAGCAGCCAGCTGACCCTGACTCCAGGGGACAAGTCAGGGTCCAGTGCTGCAGAAAGGGCAGCCTAGAACGCTGAGAGCCCTGGTGCCAGCTGGAGCTCCCAGGGGAGGCACTTTTCCTGCTCGGTGGCAGACGAGTGGGTTGGAGACCTGCCAGCTGACTGCCGAAACCCTGCTTGTTGGTTCACTGGAAATGCATCAGCCCACTACATCGCTGCAAAATTGGCATTTTCCAACAAAACTGACCAGTTCTTCTCCTAGCAGGATGGGGCCCTGGTCTCAGCTGGAACCTTTTTGCCCTGGAAATAATAATGAGAAGGCTTCTGAATGAAGGAGGAAGTGATCTCCGGTTGCTGAGTGCTGAGATGAAAGCAGGGAGAGCAGCAGTAAATGGTAACAGTGGATTCTATGGCAATAGGGGCTGGAGAGCAGCTTGCAGGCCAAACTCCGCTGGGGCAGAGGAGGAATGCATTCCTTTCTAACTAGCGTTGCCCTGGAGATCCTCAGACACAGGGAGGTAGCTGGTGGTTCAAGGCCCTCTCTTGCTCTGCACTAGACTGAATGTCCTCTAGTGAGAGGCATTGGACAGCACCAGGGTGCAGGGAGAAGAGGGGGCAGTCAGAACGCCTGTCCAAAGTGCGGACACAAAGTCTCATTTCATAATAAAACACTGGGCTGCAGCCTTGGGCTCACATGCTATAAATAGGTATAATTGCATATTCCCCTTCTTGGCTTGTAGGAGCACCAGCAGTTAGAATGAGTTTGACATTTATATCCCAGCCCTGGGGCTGAATGAAAACTCACCTAGCTAAAAAAAAAATGTCTCATGAGCTCATAAAATCCTGAGGTTTGTGGAGGGGACAATCAGCTGCTGTGATGATTTACATTTCCCTTTTAAGGCACAGACCTAATGAGTTGGTTTATGGCACGTGCTACACAGGACTTTGCAATGTTACACAAGCAAGTGTATTGCAGAGAGGAACAGCTCTGTTTTCTGGTGAGAGCCATAAACACCTTTTGCTAAGGGGAAGCGGTTTGCTGATTTAAGAGTGACATGATGGTCCCAGGTTTGGATAGATCTGTTCTCCTCCACATTCCTCGCAGCGCCCTTTTACTGAACCAAGGGATTTTAAAACTAACAAACCTTTCTTTTAAGGCCAGAAGGGACCCTCAAGTCTGATCCCTATTAAATATTTACGTTGTTCCCACGATATTGACCCCAATAACTTAGGTCTAACTAAAGCCTTTCAGTCCTGGGAAGCCTAAACTGAGGCCTGCCACAGGCGGAGAACAGGAGAAACCAAGGCGGCATCAATGCCTGAAACTGATCAACTTCATTGTGAGAAATGCTGCTGCTGTGCAAGGTGCTGTACATGACACAGAAGTGTGCGGACAGATGCTGCAGTTCAATCATAACTTTTTGGGTTCACTAGCACTCATTGACATGGGAGGGAAAGAATCATTCCCTCGACATCAGCAATCGCTGGGTGAAATGTTCTGGCCTGCATTCTGCAGGAGGTTGGACCTGATGGACATACTGGGCCCTTAGAATCTGTGAATCAAGAGCGCTCCTGCCCATTATGATCATCTGGTTTCTAGTGCAGAAAGGCTAAACTCTACCTGGCTAGTTTTCCTGCTCACGCCTGCATCCTTGCTGAAGTAGCTTAGTGTCATAACATAAGAACGGCCGTACTGGGTCAGCCCAAAGGTCCATCTAGCCCAGTATCTGTCTACTGACAGTGGCCAATGTCAGGTGCCCCAGAGAGAGTGAAGCTAACAGGTAGTGATCAAGTGATCTCTCTCCTGCCATCCATTTTACAATGGGGAAACTGAGGCAGAGAAGGGCAGTCACTTGCTGAAGCTTGTGGGTTCCTCATCAGTGCCTCCCAAATCTGTGTTTCTGGCAGTGCAGCAAGTCCCCCGGCTGTGAAAGTGGCACTGAACTGAGTAGGAAGAGAGAAAAGGGGCGGGCCAGCCCTAAAGAAGACGACCCATAGGTTCTTCTTGTAGGTGGCCTTGACTCACCAGAGGTGGTGAAGCTGGTCAGCTGAGATGGATTTTCAGCTTTCCCTTATGACATCCTCTCCAGCCTGCCTAATGCTCCAGTCCACCATATGGATCCACCCTCCCTATCAACCAGTCTCACATGTCTGACACAGCAGGCCCCCTGCCACTTCATCCAGCAGCATCTGACCCCTACTGCTCCTGCCAGCCTCTTGCTGTACCCCAAGAGGGAAGGTACAATGTCTGTGCACGCACACACACACACACCGCCCTGCCCCGCCCCCCAGTACTACCAGGAAGGAGAGAGGAGCGAGCTGCTGCAACTGATAGGAGAGCAAGTGGTGGCCCATCAGCATTAAAATACAGCCTGGGAAAAGGACAGTGCGGTGCTAGTAAAGGGAGGAAGCTGATGCCTGAGAAATGACATCCCTAGGCCCTCTGGTATATGAGATTCAACCGAGATCAAGGATAGGATATGCTCTGCCTGGGGACCAACTCTTGCCAGGGGGATGGGCTTGAGCTAACTGGCCTTTTCCATCTCCCCTGAGCAGAGCGTAATCCCCAGTGGCAGAACCAGAATGCTTCATTTATCACCCACAAAGCTGCTGTTTTCCCTCTGAGGGCCAAGATTCCTCCGAGGGCTACTCCAGCATGGAAACACCAGCCACTACATGTCATCAACATCCCTGCCCATCACTACCAGCCTAAATCCAAAGCACAGCGACCTCAGGCAGCCTCCTCCCATTGCAATGGGCTTGGAACAGAGAGCCGTTAGTGCCCTCGAGGGGCATTTGCTTATCCCGAAGCTTTGCTATGGGAAGGGCATCCTCTGCTCCATGGGAACTGTGTACACACATCCACTTTGAACCAATCCAGCCCTTCACAGAGGATCTCAGAGCATTTCACAAACCTCAGTTAGGCTCTGTTCCTTCTCTGAGAGTTGCACTGATTACATTAGTTAAGGTTTGTAAGATAATTTGACATGAAAAGCTCTTTCTGCATGCTACATATTACTGGTACAACACACAGGTGTTATATTCAATAGCGAAATGAGCTGACATGGCTGCTGCACCCTCAAGACTTCCCTGAAATGAGGTGCATCTTCCTGGGTCTCCCCAGCAAACAACACGGACATGTTTTCCTACTGGGAAGCAGAGAGATTGGCTGTCTGCCATTCCCTTGCTCTAATAATTAGATCGGACAACACTGCCTCCTAAAGCCACGAACGCAGTTCGGACCCCTGCCCCCCACTAGCCTACGCTCCCTACCAGAGTTTGGTGCAGAACCCAAGAGTCCAGTGTCCCCTGGACTCTACCATATTCCCTCCCCTCCCCCCACAGCCACAGTGATAGCATTAGAAACACGATGTCCCGACTCTCAGTCCCAGACCGGACCACTCCCCATTCCACTAGAGCCCTACATTTGGATTCTGACAATCCAGTCTCTTCCTAGGCAGAATATTCCTAGCTATGTAATTCTGAACTTTGGTGCTTCACAGGGTGAAATACGGGACATAACTGAGAGGCCTTCCCATTCCATGTCTGGGGAAAGGAGCGGTGATTCTTGGGGCTGGAGTTAAACTGTGTTTCAAAAGATCTTCATGATAGACCCATACCAAGAGCTCCAAGTTTCTCATAACTGGAATGGCAACACATCACTCTTACATTTTCAGCCTCTGAGAATTATTCTGTACCGTCAAGTAGCTGGCGGAGGCAGCAGCCCCTAGTCACACTGAATGAACCTCCCAGTGGGTAACAGACATGTTAGAACTAAATCTGTTTGCCACGAAGTTACTCCTCCAAAGACTGCCAATATCCAAAGCACTCACTAGCAAAATGTTGAGATGTCAGCGTTACTACTGCAACAATAACTTTGACTGGGACCCAACACAGCACTGAAAAAGTAGCTCTGAGATGGCAACAATGCACCGCTATGATGTTTTTCTAAAAGCTCTGCTCTAGGAATTATTCTGAGGGAGTTCTCTGGCCTGTGACGTACAGGAGGTCAGGGGATGATCACCATGGTCCCTTCTGGCTTTGGAATCTATGACTCATCGTGCCAATGTCGAGATGGCAACCACACTTAAGAGTGGAGAAGCAGCACAAGTTAAAAAAAATTGATGCATGCAGCTGCAAGGTTATCAACATATTAAAAAAAACAGGTGTGAACATTCACATGTCCCCTCCAGTGATTTAATCTGTATAATTAACTATTTTGCTGCTGATCATCCTAACAGAAACAGCCAAGTACTCTGGAATTGTGGGAGTAATGTGGGGAGAATACCATCTCTTTTTCCTCTCTTCTCACTCTCTCCCCCCCCATGCACAATACAAAGATTTTTTTTCATGCTGGGAGACGAAAGCGCACCTGGGAGATACAGACCCTAACCCCTGTTTCAGGGGCAGCAGCTCCTTGGAAGCATCAGCACAGAAGAGCAGACACTTAGGCCCAAAGCAGCCCAAGCAGTGATTCCCAAAAGGTGACACACTGAAATATGCCAGGATATTTGTGTATGCAAGTGGGTGAGAGAGAAGACAAGGAGGGTCATCATGGATTTATGAAGTGTTGTTTCTGTGCAGCTCACCAGCTCTCCCTCAGTATAACAAAATTTTTGAAAAAAACACCTTTCACTGGACTGATGGCTTTATGAATTCTGAAAGACCAGGACTGGAAGCAGTAACTGATAGACTCTGCTGGGAATGGCAGAAAAGGTACACGTCAGAATGAGATTGCTACAGTCGGCCATACTGGGTTTTTTTTTCAGGGGGTTGGGTGGGAATGGGGCTGCAGGGAAGAGTCTTTTACAGCAGCTAGTACTGCAAAGCACAGCTGGCGACTCAAAGACAAGCCTCACCCCCAAGGATTTCAAAACAAGCAGGTTCCCAGCTGAAACATACAAGGCCTGAAGTTTACCACTATTTATTTATGTTTCTTAAAAACAGTAGAAAGTTTCCTGATTGTTGCCTATCTAGAAATTACATGACTTCACCAACATGCTAAATGAGCTCCAAATCATTTTTCTATACTCTCTAATTGTGAACATACATACATGGCTTATCGGTGTGATGGTATAGCTTGTACCTCCCTGACTTCATCACCCCTTTGTCACCTTCATTCATGTCAGCAAATATTAGATTGTTGGATCTCTGGGGCAGGGACAGCATCTTCTCAGGTCTCCTCTGAGCCACCTGGCAGCTAAAAAAGCCAATACACCCATTGTCTCCACTCTTGTTCGGGTGGTATTAATCATCTCTGGGGTAAGTCACATGACACTGCGGATTTCCTCCACTACACATTTACTCTCTTCATATCTACCAGCTTTTTCATTTCTCCTCCATCACACCTGTAGCCCCAGCTCATTTTGCTACTTCTGACTCTCTCCTGCCCCTCTCACATGGGATCGTCCAGATTTCTTTACTAAGATCTGACATCACGTTCCAATTTGACCCTTGACTTTCCATCTGGCTTCCACCCTTTACACACCAGTGAGACAGAGCTCTCTTCCAGACCAAAATCACAACACTTTTACTTCATCCCCATCATCCTAAGCCTCTGAAAGCCATGGCACCGTTGATTACTCCTAACTTCTTGAATCTTCTCCTCCAGTGGATTTCGCTGCTCCTCTGGTGGTTGTTTCACCTTTCAGCTTGCTGCTTTAGTTACCCCCTAGTTTCCATACAGATATGTCCCAGTGCTATCCAAACTTTGCACAACTGGGACTAACACTGGCAGCATGCTGGTAGGCTGAGGGATGAACCTAAGTTACATAAAAAGAACATTTTACAGCCACTGTCATTTTTAAGAGGCTCAACCCAGAGACTACATATACCAGCATGTAATATTCCATCTTGCCAAGCTCTGAGCTACACTTTGCTCACACCAACTAAAAATTTTATGGTGGGGCCTTTCCATTTGCCCTAGTGGAAACAAAGGAAATCAGTTTCATTCTTTGAAACAGTCTATTTGAGCCCCAAGCATTCACTGGATTTTCCTAAATCTTTTCCTGGTTCCCTTAATGACACTCATCAGATTGAGGGGGAATACTTTTAAAACAAGCTTTTAGCAAAATGTTTATAAAAACTGAAGTTAAATCTTTACTGATTTAAGGAAATCTGTTCCAATTTTTAACCAGGTACT
Organism: Chelonoidis abingdonii; assembly: GCF_003597395.2. NCBI lineage: Eukaryota > Metazoa > Chordata > Testudines > Testudinidae > Chelonoidis > Chelonoidis abingdonii. Next base: position 299,394,991 of record NC_133770.1, on the reverse strand, counting down.
ACTTACTTTTTTGCCGTGTTTACTCCCTGATTTTTGTAGTTAATGGCTCATCCTTTAACAGATCACTTTTCCGATAAACGTTCTTACACCTTACCCATATACATATAAAGCAGCTCATGAGAGCTGGCATCTACTCTGTCACATGCATCATCAACAGACTTGCCAAATAAATTCCAGCTCTGGAATCTTTATTCCTTGTGATGATGCAAAGCAAGCAAGAACCCTGCTTGACTTTCAGATCCTGAGAGAGTCTATGGCACTGGTACTTATAAAATACGTCTTTTACTTGACAATTGGGTACCATACATTTTATCTGGAGTTGCTGAAAGACAAACATGGATCCCATCAAGGCCATTTGTGTAGTCACTTTTCACTTACCAGCCACACTAATTTCAAAAATAAAGGAAATTAGTAACTGTAAAGATTAGCTAGCCTGCCACAGGGTCAACAACTTGACTCAAGTCCTTCATGTCCTTCCATCTTCCTAACAGTCTAGTCCTTTGGAACCAGAAGTTGTAGTTGGTTCATAATTTTTAGGCTTTAGTGGGATCCTTCCCCCATCCCTAAGTGACATATGAAGCTCCACATGAGAAATCACTGTTCCAGCTCTCCTTCAAAGAGTGACATTTTAAATCTTCATAGAGATTCATAGACATTTTAGGCCAAAAAGGGACTATTAGATCACCTAGTCTGACCTCCAGTACAAGACAGGCCATATCATTTCACCACATGACCTCTGTATTGAGCCAGACTAGTGTTTGACTAAAGGGTATCTTTCAGAAATGTACAAATTGCTGACCTATTTTCAAGTGATATAGGTAGCTTAGGGTGAAAACTTAAGTTTTGTTAAAATAAATTACAAAACATAATAGAAATGATTTTTAAATAATTAAAGTAAATCAGTGTAATTATGTAACTTAAAACTTTCCCATAGTGTACACAACTCAAACACTGCCATATGCTTGTATGTGACAGTGAGAAAACTGAAATTGATTAGATTTTCATATGCTGGCTCTGAAGACAGTGCAAATTGAACAGCAAAAATAAAGATAGATCTTTTTAAAAAGTGCATATGGTTAAGTGTTTAACATTACTGTAGTGGAATTTACCTTTATATTTTTGAAAAGACAGTTTTCTTGTAACATGAACCCTGCTGTCAGTTTTGAGATAATTTAGGAAACAACAGAGAGACAAAAACTAACTGTCTTTCATTTGCTAACAGGCAGTCTTCACCTGTCCCTAATAAAGCTACTCCAAAGCAGAAGCTGGAATTCCAGTTTTAAAGGACACTATTCACAGCTGATTATCCTAATGGAGAAAAACAGGATTATAAAGCAACGGTATCAATTTATTCATTCTTCTTGGTCTCAAGCTATGAGATTTTATTTTGTAAACAAGTCTCAGTATTAGTTCATGGGCTCAGAAGCAAGAGTTGAACTACAATTCAAGAGATTCTTTTTCAGAGCAGCCAGTGTTTTTTTTTTTAATACAGGTAACTGGATGACTTTGCCTATTGAAACAAATTTAGGAGACTCATGTACAGTTGATGCAATTTCAAGGGTTAAATCAAAAGCTTAATTGCCACATCATTTGAAGACAACAAGTCACATTAAAATCTATTTTGCTTCACTATACATCCTGCTAAGGGGATGATTTACCAACCCCCACTCCCCACAAGTGGAACAGAAATTGATTAGATCTTCATAGACTCTGAAGTTATGAGATGGAAAAAGATGGCTAAGTATCCATCCCCACCTGCCACAATGCAGGACTGTTCAACTAACTATTTTTTATTTTTGCTAACTAGCCAGACTAAAAGTATTTTTTTTTAAAACCAGGCCAAGATTCCAATTAGAATCTCATGCCTCTATTTTTCAATATACATGTTGTGGGCCCCTCCAATTCCTGCCTCGCTCCAGCTACAGGACATGTTACAAGCTGCCTCACTATAACAGCCTCTATAGAGGCAAAACCAAGAATCTGCTGCCTGCAGAATGTCCCACCGCTGAAGGGAATTTCATTCTCTTCCTAGCCACCAGGCTTAACTGTTTTGCTATAAGATTGCAAAAAACTGTATTTTAATTTTTAAAGAGTCTGAAGTATCCATGGTTTAAGAGCTATAGCATCCCTTGTGCACATGAAGTAGCCATGGAGGTTACATTAGCTCTCCAGCTCTCAGGGTGGCCTGTAGCTTATTAAGAGTACCCCCAGCCCAGAGCGTACCGGTTCTAATCCAGTGCATGTAAAACCCACCCCAGTTTTAAACCCACCCTAGTTTAACAAGCAACCAGTTAGCAAATGGGAAGGGTATGAATGACCAGCCCCCGCCAAAGTGTAACATTAGTTCTTACAAAAAGATACCCAAGCACGTGGCTGACAGTTTACAGCTGGTAGCAGCTACAGTCCATTGATGATTTGGGTCTGGACAGCGAGGCTGCTGCTTCCCCCTGGATTCACCTCCACAGAACTTTGCGTGGGAGACTGCAGCCAAGCTATTCGTTTAGCTTCGTTCCCTGCCCAGCATTTGTTTTCCTCTTTACAACCTGAGAAGGAAGAGCCTCTCTTGGCGTGTATAGCCATGCATGCCCCCTTCCCTTCACAGCAGGATTCTTACTGCTGACCATCTCACAGCTCCACCATCTTCATTAGTCCCACTCCTGTGAGGGAGAATCCCCTCCTCTCAGTCAAGCTAGGGGGCAGCGTGCCTTCTCTGTCCCACCGATGTCCAGTCCCCCACCTCAGCCCTTCTCAGGGATGTTGGTTAGTTTCCCCTCAATCACAGGAGAATGGCGATAAGCCCCTTCCCTGCAGTGACACTGGATACAGATTGGTCCCCCTGCCTCTGCCCCATGGGTTGGGGGATCTGCTGATGTCAGGGGTAAGGATTAGCCCTCCAGTGATGTTGCTGGGAATTATCCCCCTACGTTCCATGAGTAGGGAATAGCACCTCCCAATGATGTTCAGAGTGAGGAATAGCCCTCAAGTGATGGCATTTGATGGTGGGTTATCCCCCCTTATTAGCCCTAGGAAGTAGGCTTACCCCTCAGTGACAAGGGGGTAGCCCCATGGGGAGGGACATCTGAGCCCCACGAGGTATTAGACTCCACTCCCTAGCAATGATGGGTGGGGGGGTTGGGTCCCCCATTGTCAGTCCCATTGCAGAGTGGCGTTAGTCCCCATCCATCCCATGGGAGTCTGGTGGGGCTACACCCCCAAAGGTGCAGCAGTAGGTGGCTGACCAGCTCCAGAACCCCTCACACCCCTTATGAGTCTGAGCTACCCCCTTGGTGCAGCCGCTGGGCCATACTAATGAGGGAGCGGAGCTGCACCAACTTGAGTGGTCCCACCTGCCGGGGATCCTGGCTCTCCAGCCAGCGTAGTGCTGTCTCCAAGCCCCTGATGGCTTCCCGGGCCGTGGGCAGTGGGGGATCCCCTCCCTCCTCCACTCCACTGCCCCCACCACCACCTGCATCCACCCCTGCTGCCTCCTCATCCTCATCCCCACCACAGCCTCCAGGTCCATCATCCCCACCATCCTCTTCCCCATCCTCCCCCCCCATGCCTGGTGCTGTATCATCCAGGTGCAGCCAGTCAGCCACCTCCTCGGGTGCTAGGCGTTTATAAGCCAGGGCAGCCAGATGGGTGAGATCACTGAAGACCTTGCTGTCCCCACCGCCTCCATCCCCACCCAGTGGTTCCCCCTGTTCCTCTTCCCCAGGCTGGGGCTCAAAAGCAGCACGCAGCCCAAGCAGCCAGCACTTTTCGATGGAACCAGCAGGGATGAGGTCCCAGGAGAGGCCAGTGAGGTACAGCATGTCCTTGAGTAGGAAAGAGCGCACAAAGTCCAGGGGGCCACTCCCACCACCGGCTGGGCTGGACCCCCCAGTGGAGCCACCTCCCCCACTGGCCACGCAGGACACGGCCAATCGCAGCAGCTCCCGCTTGTAGAGCTGCTTGAAGGCGGACACCACGCCTTGCTCCAGCGGGGCGGGGATACGGCCTCCCCCTCCAGCTAAGCTGCCCCCTGCCGCAGCCTTGGACAGGAAGAGGGCTCGGATGGAGCCATCTGGGGTCTGCAGCTGGGGTGGCTCCTCTGGGCCAGCACCGGCGCGCGGCGGGGGGCTGCTGAGAAGCAGCACCGCCTTCTGCTGGAGGCAGCTGCGGCGCAGATAACGCTTGACTCCTGGCACAAAGTCTTCAAAGAACCAGGCCCGGAGAAGGGAAGGTCCGAGCCGGGCCTCTGGGCTGTAGCGGTAGCAGGCCGGGAACTTGTCCTGGTTGTGGTGCCGGAGACTGGGTGGGTCTGGGAGCCCCCCAACCACCAGCGGTTTCAGCTTGTGCGAGCCAGTCAGGTTGGCAGCCAGCAGCACAGTGACGCATTCCTTCACCACCAGCCTCCGACGGGGGGGAGCCTGCAGCTGGGGGGAATGGGCCCACAGCTCCCCAGCCTGGCCCGGCAGCAGCTTCCAGTAGAGTCCGGTTACATTGGCGTTGTAGATCTGCTCATCCCCGTAGCCTCCCCCATCCGACGGAGCCGCAGCGGCTGGAGGAGGCAGCGGCGGGGGCAGAAGCAAGGAAGGGTCCGGAAAGGTGGAAGAGGGGGCCCCAGGCTCCAGCTCAGCCTTGAGTGGTGGGGTCCCTGGAGCGGCGGGGTCCCCCCCTCCACCTCCTTCGCCATAGATGCGCTGGCTGGAGATGCCGTGCCGTTTCTGCCAGCGCCAGAACCAGCCATGGCTGGCTTTGAAGGTGCACTCGGGCCCATAGATCTGGCGGGCGAAGGCCTCGGCTTGGGCTTGGATGATGGGCCCGGAGAGCGGCACCCCGTGCTGCCGCAAGGTGAGGAACCAGGTGTAGACGGCCCGGTCGATCTCCTCCTCATTGGCCAGGCGCATCTTCTTGCGCTGGGTGCCCACCTCGCCGCCCAGCTGGTCCAGGAACCAGCGCAGCTTGTGCTCGTCCTTGAGCCAGCCGCGCAGCGTGCCGCCGGGCACCCCGAAGTCCCGGCACACCGAGGCCTGCCGCTCGCCCTTCTTCACCCGCTCGATGGCCTGCAGCTTGTCCTTGATGGAGTAGGCGCGGCGGAAGCCATCTTCATCGACAGCCCCCCGGGGCCCCGCCCGGGGGCCCTCTCGCCCCGCCGGCAACCGCCGCCGCCCCGGGCTCGCCCAGCTCCAGGCACACCGGGGACGGCTCCCTGCTGCCCAGCTCCTCCAGCTCCAGGGGGCTCCGTCCGCCCGGCTCCACCGGAGGCTCCCGGCGGCTCGGCTCCTCCAGCTCCGGCGAGGCCCTGCTGCTGCTGCCGGTCGCCCCCGGGGCCGCCTGGAGCCTGTCCCGTCCGGGAGCGCCTCCGCCCGGCGGCTCCGCAGGCCCAGCGCCGGGGGGTCCCCGGTGGCCGGGGGAGCAGCGCGTCCTGCCCGCAGGCCATGCGGGAGGCTGCCTGCGGCGCTCAGCGCGCTCCCCGGCCCGAGCCGCAGCTAGATCCATGGCGGGGCCCGGCGCTGGGCCGGGGCCGCTGGCAGCCATAAACCCGCCGGGCCTGCACAGTCTCGGGGAGACAGAGGTGCCCGCGGGGGGGGGGGGCGCGTTATAGCCGGGCTGGGGGCGGGGAGCCAAGGTCTTTTGTCTCCTCTCTGGCCCTGAGAGCCGATAGGGCGGGCCTGCGGCGCATGCGCTTCGCTGCTTTCCCCCCCCCCAAGTGGAACGTCCTGTCCTCCCCCCTTCCCTTGGACTCTTCCACCTGTGGTAAGCAGTAATTCCTATAACCGGCACCCTCGCCGGAATGTTGCATTGTCGCAACAGGGGGTGTCCAATCCCTCGCCCCTTTCCGTTTCCCGCCGCAGCAGGGGATGTACTTCCACAGAACCGGCCATTCCCCTCACAGCACAGATCCACTCCTCACTCGGACTGTTCCACTCCCGCGCCTACTCTGCGTAGCCCCCACAGCGCCGCCGCCGCCAGATGGCTCCCCCTCCCTCCTGCCACAGTTGGTCGGCGCCGCGACCCAGAATCCCCCGCGCGGCCAGCGCGCCCTCCTTTCTGCTGACTGAGGCCGAGTAGAACTGCGCGCCCGCCGCGTGAGTACGGAGCCCCCGCCGGGGCCGGGCGGGCGTGGAGAGGCCTGGAGTCACGGCCGGGCCAGGGGGCGGCACCGCGCGGGAGGGGGATGGGCCATGGGGCTGTGGCGGGTTCCCCGGCAGCCTCCCCGCCCCCACCGTGAGCAGCCTCGTGCTCCCCTCACAGGCAGGGACCTCCCCCGTGGGTGCTGGTGGCCGGGGGGGGCGGGGCAGGGACCTCCCCCGTGGGTGCTGGGGGGCGGGGCAGGGACCTCCCCTGTTGGTGGTTTGGACGGGTGGCCTATGGCGGGAGGGGGCTTCATCTGCATCCCTCTGTGCCCCCAAGGGTCCTGTCCACCCCATGAGCAGCCGCCGCGTCTGTCACAGGCCAGGAGCTCTGCTGTGGGTAGGTGCTTCTGGTGGCGGGGGCAGGGATTCTGTGTCTCTGAGCTTGCCCCAATGCCTGCCCGTGTCCACCATCCTGCTTATTGTATGCTCCCCTCATAGCCAGGGAGCCCTGCTGTGGCGGAGGGGGATGATAGCGAGTGGCAGCAGGGACTCTGTCGCTCAGAAGAATCCTCCCCCCCACCCTGCACCCCCATGACTGTGCTGTGAGCAAAGTCCTGGGGGGATCATAGGTGAGCCTCCCAAAACTCCTTCCCTCTCGCCACACGCTTCCCTCACGGCTGAGCCCTCAGTGGTGGATGCAGGTGGTCCCAGGAAAGATTATAGGAGGGTCCTCCAAAGAATCCTCCCCATCCCCCTGCACCCTCACCGTGAGCATCGGCCTGTTTGTCTAGTGCTCCCCTCACAACCAGGGAGCTCTGTCTTGTGTGCCAGCAGCCCAGAGGTGAGGGGGGTGTGAACTCTGGTGCTGACTCACTTTTCAGCACCTCTCAATCTGGTAACTTCTGCTGGCACGTGAGGCTCTTTCCGCTGAAAAATCAAAGTCAGGGAAAATCTGATGGGTCATCTTATGTAGGTACTTCAGCTCCCTGCTGCTTTGCCCATCTGTCATGGAGTATCCTTGAGCACTCCCTAAGAAAGGGCCTGATCCAGCAAGTTGCTGATCATCCCCAACCTCCTTTTAGCTCTGTAACAGCAGGCTGTCCTGAGCCTCACAGGATTATGCTGCTGTTCTTGCACTTTCTGTTGCTGGTTAGCAATCTCACTCCATATTCTCTGTTTAATCCTGATTTATTCTGGTCATAACCATAGTTATTACCTAGAGTCTTGCATGGTTTGTTGTATCTGTAATCTGAGTGCATTGCACCCATAAGGGCCTCCTTTCATTTTCCATTCCTTGCATAAACTCCTTGTGTTTCATCCTCCAATTCCTCCTCTTTCAGGGATTCCTGACATTCGCGCCCCCCTCGCCCCATGGCTGCTATCAACCGGCTTGTACATCTATAGATAATTACAGATGTGGTTAAAACTGCAGGTTCTGCTAACTAAATGCAGGGAGTTGTATGTGTTCCCTCTACTCCCTTCTGGCTTTCTGATTTGCACCAAAATCAATAGGGTTCTGCCCATTGATGCCTAGAACATTCCCTGAAATTTTGGAATTGAGTGGATTAAAAAGTCTATCCTGTTACAGATGGGAGAAATACCATTGAGTTGCTTGGCTTGGCCAGATGTTCCTTATTACCTTCTCTGGTTATGCACCATATGTGCCTCCTTGCTCACTTCTACTTTTCTTTTCAGGTACATATTGTTTTCTTCTGTCTGGCTTTGCTCCTTTCCTTTACAGGTATACTTTTCTCCTCTCCTCCTCCACTTGATATTCTGTTCATTTTCTGATACTAGTTGATATATTTTTTTCTTACTAACGTATTTCTTATCCTTTCCCAACTGATTTTCTGCAGTACTACACACTTGTCTGGAGGAGGAAATGGAGCCTGCCTTTTCCAGTGACAGGTATCTCCAGACTTGCTTTTCTCCACCTGTTAGCTGAGTGACTTTAGGTGCTGATTATTGGTTGCTAATCACCTGGGGGCGGATGTCAAGGTTTCAAGGAATCATAGTTGGGAGGTCCCAACTGTCATTTTGTTGGCTGACTGACAATCCTTTTGCTCATTTATGTCCTGAAACACTCTTCAATCTCCCCACAAAAAGTACTGCAGGTAGCTGGATTGGTAATTTCATTAGTGAGATCAAATGCTTAACTAAACTGATTCTTGCTAATGTGCACATGATTGAGCTAATTACCAAATTTCTCTTTCCACTCTGTGTTTTCACCTGTAGTTGACTTTTTTCCTTGCTGTTGCTGGGATTAGCTTTCAATAGATTCTGTTGGGGGATGGATGTGACACATGAGATAGTGTGAGAATACTCTCTACATAATCCCTGTTGGCTTTGTCTAGGGGTATGTCTACACTACGAAATTAGGTTGAATTTATAGAAGTCATTTTTTTAGAAATCGTTTTTATACAGTCGATTGTGTGTCTCCCCACACAAAATGCTCTAAGTGCATTAAGTCAGTGGACTGTGTCTACAGTACTGAGGCTAGCGTTAACTTCCGGAGTGTTGCACTGTGGGTAGCTGTGAGTAGCTATCCTACAGTCTCCACTACCCATTGGGATTCTGGGTGGAGATCCCAATGCCTGATGGGGCAAAAACAGTGTCTCAGGTGGTTCTGGGTACATGTCATCATGCCCCCCTCTCCCTGTCTTCTATTTCATTATTGATGGGCTCTACTGTAGGGAGATACAGTGAACTCATTGGTAATCTTGCACTGTTTAAGATTGTGGATTTTGAAAAGCAGCTGACATTTCCCTTCAGAAACAGCTGCTGTGGAAAAAAGTGTTCCCTTCATTTAAAAAAGAAAAAGAACACAGTCTTAAAATAATACAGGTAAAAAGCTTAAGCTCAAATCTTATTTTGGGTTTTAAGAAATATTGATATAAATGTTTTCATCACATTTTTAACTACACATTCCCCTGTTTCATTGGAAAGCCAATGTGACAGACTTATTTTAGCTTGTGACAGCCAAGAAGTGATAATAAGCAGAAACTGAAAAAGAAGCTGAGCAACTATGCATTTTCACTTAGAAACTGTTGAAACTCAGAGGGCTTTTAGATGGTTGTTAACGTTGCTTGTATGTTGGTTATGGGAAGTTTTCACTGCATTGTCCTGTGTAACTTTACATTGGGTGAGGGAGGTTGATAACTATGTATTAATCAACACAAATACCATTGCCTTTTTGATGTTTTGAGTCTTACAAATAGCTGGTACGCTTTGTGCCACCATTTAAGTTGCTACCTGTTACGTTTCAGTGGCATGGATAATACAGAGGCCAGTATCTAACCAGCGCAGCAAGAGCACACATTGTTGCACTTTCTTGTCTAGTCTGCGCACATATTTTTATGATCATAGAAACATTTTGTACATAATACTAGTGGTTCCTAGAATAGTTTCAATGAATTAAATGCATAAGAACCTAATAACCATATTCAATTTAGGGAGCATGATAAAGGCTAAAGGTGATTGTACAGGAACTCCTCACTTAATGTTGTAGTTATGTTCCTGAAAAATGCAACTTTAAGTGAAACAATGTTAAATGAATCCAATTTTCCCATAAGATTTAATGTAAATGCAGGGGATTAGGTTCCAAGGAAATTTTTGAGGGGCAGAGAAAAGGTATTATATACTATGGTTGGGAAGTGCCCCTGGCTTATCCCACACAGGCACAGCCCACTGCAGGCAGGAACACTAGGAAGCACCTTTGCTGCAGCAGCGGCAGCTTCCCTGGAGAAGAACAGGCTTGGACTTTGCCAGGAATGTTCCAGGCCCGCCTCTTCCTGTCCCCACTCCACTCCAGGCCTGTTCCTGCCCCTCCCTCCCAGCGCTTCCCTGCTGGCAGATGTGGTGCGTCCCTGCTGCTGCTCCTCCTCCCTCCCTCCCAGAAAGTCCTAAGTGCCACCAAACAGCTGTGTAGCAGTGGGGGAAGCGCTGGGAGGGAGGAGGAGGAGGAGGAGAAGTGGAACTTGGGCAATACTCTCTTGTAAAGTTGCTGCTCTTCCACAGAATCTTACAAGCAGGCAGCCAAATGACATTATAAGGGAGCATTGCACAGCTTTAAACGAGCATGTTTCCTAACTGAGCAGGGACGTAACATTGAAACAACATTAAGCGGGACAATGTTAAATGAGAAGTTACTGTACTTTGCATTTAAGTATAGAATAAGATTCTTTGCTTCTCTGATTTCTACTGTTGACGTACTCAGAAATAGAAATTGTTGCAGAGATTATTCATAAAGCACAGTAAGATTATTTTTAGTGTAAAGCTTAGTGCTCATGAAAGTGAAATGAATTGCCCTTGGCAGAGTTGTTACAAAGCATCTACCAATGCTGTTCTGAGTTGCCTTGGCTACTCGGTTACCTCCAGAAGCTGACACACATTAAAGCAATAATGGTTTTGTCTACACTAGAGTTTTAACTTGTTAAAATACTTTCCCTAATGTAGATGTGGTATTTTTGTTAAATCAGGTATTTACATATGAAACTGTCCTATATGTATAGTTGTGCAAATTACATTGGCAATTGTACACTTATTTAAAAATCTGATTTTTTTTTAAATGTCATAGGCTGTGTCTATTCTACAGCATAACTGGCATAATTTATGTCACCTGGGGTGTGAATAAACCACGTAAGTTACACTGACATAAGCACCAGTGTGGACAGCACTGTGCTGATGGGAGAATTCTCTCTTGTGGGCTTAGGGCAGTTAGATAGCTTACAGTAGTGGTAAACTCTGTAGTGCAGCTGTAGCCATAATTGGGTTTAAGAATTAACACTCCATTGAGGTAAAGGGGAACTGGCCATGTCTCAGAGCTGTTTCAGGATGTTTTTAGGCTCTTAACTGGTTGCATGCAGTTCCCATTTGGAAGATTTTCTTCACGCTGGCATTTTTATATGTAAAAAATAAATAAAAGCTTGATTTCTGCTGAGTTGATCATGCTGATAAATATCTTAAGAAGGCTGCATGTGGCCCACAGGCTGAGTGTTTGAAGGAATTAACTTTTAAAACATCATGTTTAACAGACATAGAAATATGTATATTTTCTGTCTCTTGACTAAAAAGGAGACCTGTTAAATTCTTGGGACCGGATTTCTTCCAGAAATTCTTGTATAATCTTTTAACAAACTTCTGCTACAGGCTTGTCCTTTTTTTTATTTTTTAATTGGGTTAACTGCCAGTTAGCTCTAGCTAGTTAACAGCTCTAAAGGCTATTCTGGATACTCAAACATTTGTAGTTTACCCAAGGCTGATCCCTATCAAGTTCACTGAGGTAACAACTCCAGTGTGTATGTAATCTAATTGTATTTTTAGTGCTGGATACAGTAGTTTAAAATAAATACAGTTGGGTTTTAGATGTATATGTACATAGTTCTATTTAGTTAGTTTTAGACTCACTAGTATTAAGCAGCCACAACTTCGCAGTAATCTGTGTTGTTTCTAATTTCTTTTGAAAGCTAAAACATTTTATACAAGTAATATCCTACCTGCTATACAACTCGTTTACTGTGCTCTCACTGGTTCTGCATCTCTAGAAATAAAACTTTCTCACTTTTCCTAACTTTATTTCTTAATGCTGTCATAGGAACTAAAAAAGTAAGTACTTACAGGTCAATATCTTGTCACTTCTGCTTTCTTTTTTTCAAGAAAATCACTGGATTGCATGTATTGGTGCTAGGATTTTGTTCACCTTGGTTATAAACAGGTCACTGTCAATTTAAGTTTTCTGTCTTCTAATAGAAATGACAGTATACTTATAGGAATTTACCATTTATTCTGGTTTCAGCTCTTTGGAGAAGATCTCTCATCTGATTTTACATGAGAACACACAAATCCTGCAATAATAATGGTGTCCTAAGTACCCTTATTAAATACATAATGCACATGTACCCCCATATATGCACATCACCATGACTGCTATTCATTGATTAATCAAAGAAGTCATTTGAGGAGTTGCAAGAAACTATCACTAATTACGTTAAACTGGATTAAGTAACGTCCCGTTTCATCTGCTATACAGTTGCCTTCTTATGTCCGACTTGAATTATACACCTCTACCTCGATATAACGTGACTCGATATAAGGTGGGTTTACATACAAGGCGGTGAAGCTCTGACACGCTGCTCTGAGCAGCGTGTTAAGGGTGCCGGGCCAGGCCACGGCCGAGGGGTTCGATAAGGTGCAGAGGGTCTCGGCGGCGGTCAGGGGCTCTTCCTCCTTGCCTGCCCTCAGGGTCTGGGGTCAGGAGCTGTGGAAGGACACTTTTGGTGGCCTCGCAGTCAGAGTGGCCCAGGGGATTAGCGGGGGGCTGGGAGCAGCCTGCTCTGCTTCCCTTGCCCCAGCCCCAGCTGTGTCACTTGGGAGAGGGGGCTTGAAGGAAGGGTTCCTGCCCCCCCCTTGCACTCACCAGCAGCGTCGGAAGCAGAGCAGCCTGGCCCCAGCCTGCTCCACTCCACCAGCTCCCAGCTGCAGCACTCCGCTTCCCGCTGCAGTTGAGTATGGAGGGCGTCCTTTTCCCCAACCTCTCTACTCTCATCTCTGGCGGGAAGCGGAGCGATGCAGCCCCAGCCTGCTCCACTTTCCTTGCCCCAGCCGTGTCGCTGGGGGGTGGCTGGGGAAAGGTCCCGCACTCACCTGCCTGGCAGGAAGTGGAGCACCACGGCTGGGAACTGGGGCTGGGCTGCTCCACTTCCTGCTGCAGGTCGGAGGTTGGGGAGTGGCGTGGGCTGGGGCTGGCTGCTCCGCTTCCTGTTGTGCCTGTCAGGGGGCGGGGAGGGGTGGATAGGGATTGGAGCAGTTGGGACAGAGGGGTTGAGTAGGGGGTGAGGTCCTGGGGGTGATTAGGGACGGGGGTCTCTGGAGGGCGCAGTCAGGGAAAAAAGAATGGGGCGGGCCAAAGCAAGTTTGATATAACATCTCACTTATAATGCGGTGAGATTTTTTGTCTCCCGAGGATGGCGTTATATTGGGGTAGAGGTGTGTAGTAATGCAGACTAAATGTTAAACATGTAATAGCAGAATATTAAAAGCCAAGACTATATTCCCCTCTTCTCTGAAGTAGTTGAGAATTGTAACCAGAAGCTGACCTTTAGATGCAGAGCAAGCACTTTCCTGCCACAGATTCACCTGATACAATCATATGTGACTTTTTAAATGGAAGGCTTTATCTGTTCACTTCCATGCTATATTTTGTTCTTGGTATGATTTAAGAGAACCCAAATCCAATGAGCACCCACCTCCCGTTAATCTAAAACACCTTGTGCATTCACAATACCCCGAAGCTCCCATTTCAGTGTCCTTATTGAGCTGTTGCAGTCAGTACCTTAAAAGTTCAAGTTTATAGACCTAACTGTCCTATCCATCTTAGTCAAATGCTGATCTAAGCATGCACTTTCCCTGCACTTTCACATTCTGTACACTTCAGATAGTCAAAACTAGATAAACAGTATAATAAAATTATACAACTCTTGCAAGATTGTAGTTTAATTTTGAACAACACCTGTTTTAAGCAATCACTGGTTGTGAAAAGTCCTAATCCTATTCCTTCTTCAGTCCGAATCTTTTTCAGTATCATCATCCCTTTCCCTTTTCCTTTTCCACCTACTGCCCAATAACCACAATTCAGATGATTTCTTCCTCTGTGGAGGATGTTACTACTTTTCTGCAGATACATTGGAAGCTCCTGTGCAAAACAGTTCCTTGGTGTAAATAGTCAAACACCCCGTTCCCTTTAAAAGATTTCTTGTAGTAGGTATTGCTATTCAATATTTGTCTTGTGGGGTGGAGACTGCTCCTTTTTTCTGAGTACAAAGGTTAGCATGTAAAATATTTCTAAATCGAAAATCTGATGCTAAAATAAGTGTGGAGCTACCATGCTTTTACAGTGAAAGCATGTAACATGGTCATCTTTGCATTCTAGAGTACTGTGTGCACCTGATTAACATTTTAGTCATTTTTATGCAACTAGCATATGTTCTGACTTTGACCTATAATCTGATGTCATCATTGCCTGCTTGGTCACAATGCCAAGGAAGATGTGACAGCATGGTTTATCCTGAGGGCCAGATCATAGAGTTGCTGCTTTATCCACACATTGCCACCCACTTAATGGGATCCTTTGACTTCGAAAGTAATAAGTAGGATTAATTCTCTATATCTTTGAAACCGGTGGCTTACTGTAGTAAGATGTGTTTTGTTAATGTCCATAGGGTAGAGCATCCAGTTAAACTATTTTTATGAAATCAGCCTGACTTTCAGGGTTTCCAGTTTTGATATTTTTAATCAAGAGAAGTATATTGTTCGTTTCAATTGGACAAGACTTGTTCATTGTCTTCTCTACCGGATGAAAAGTATCGATTTTTATTTTTAAGCAAAAATAAAATAGGTTCCCCTTAGAAATTGTGATTTTAATACTGTATTTAGGTGTTAGATTTTTTAATATCAATGTAAAAATCCTCAAAATAATAAGTGTAAGTCTAAAATGGCAAAGGCACTTAAATTTGAAAATAGTTTCCCCTTTACTTGTCTGCCGAGTCCTGAAATAGGAATTCTGGTTTTTTTTTCCAACTGTTATCGTCATCTGCACCTAATGGAATGTTGGAAAATGTTCAGTTTGAAATGTTTCTGATTTGATCACCTATTGCAGAGTGAAATAGAATCTTGAAACTGAGACTGGCAGGTGAGCAAAGAGGGGACTGACTTTTCAGCTACTTAATTTTAAATTGGATTTGTGCATAATTCAACACACTTACTCTTTTACTAATTTACTATCTTGAAATTTGGTAGCTAAACTTTACCTGGATTTCTGAGCACTGCTGTAAATCCTGCAGTTAGGAAAATCTCTCCAATATCATGTTTGATTATTTTGATATCCTGGAAGCTAAATTTGACTTCATAGTAGGTTATAAACAATAGTTAAAAGCACAAGACTTTCATGCCAAACAAATGCAGCATTTATGCCACTTCCTTTGCGTGGGATATTTCAGTTGATTTAAATGTGAAACAATAGCATTTAACAAAATCTAGCTTAAAGTTATAGGCATATCTTTCTAAAATTGCTGTGTTTAAAATAAGCTTGTCACATATAATGAAGGTTAATATATATGAACCCTGAGACACGCTCTTAAAAACTCTTGGCCTTTTCATTTGGCAGTAATTGATTTTTAACTGAAATCTAGTGAGTGTCAAAGTTTGTTGGCTCAATATATATTTGAGAGATTCATGGTTTCCAAGAAAGCCGGGAGCCCATTACTAACACATAACCTTACTCTATCTCAGCTAACTTTGTGCAGCTCTGGGAATTTCCTTTGCTCCTCTGTTGGTTTTATAGCAGTCAAGTACAATACAGCATGTTCTATATTGGCAGTACAAAGAGATCTTCATGAGTAGGGAATCTTTTTTTAAAAAAGCAAGTTTTCCGAAAATACCGGTTTCAGAGTATCTAGTTAGCACACTGGTGGTGCTTATCGGGTGGTGATTTGGAAAATCCCTCCACTACACCATAAAACTTTGAAAAGGATTCAAGTTTGGCCTACATGACTGACAAGTGTGCCTTACTGTGTAAAATGTAACCTGCGTGTAGAGCCCTGTGGCTTTAGTTTCTGAGGACTTAATACAGATCTAAGCAGACCAAATGTGAACGTGGACGTAGAGAACTTAATTAAAAAGGGGCTTTACAGAGAAATAGATCAAATTTGAACTTGGATTAAACATATAGACAACTTAATTCCTTCTCACTGAAATGTGTAAACAATGAAATGGAAATTGAATTAAATGCCCAAAGCATTAAATGCCCAAAGCCCATTTCTTAGTATATTAATCATGACTGAGTGGTGGGTTTTTATATAAACTTTGCAGTGCTTAAGAAATGGCTCAAATCTAATGTATGCCATTGGCTTGTTTAGTTATGTTGCAACTACATTATTGTGCTTATCTTTTAATGCTGCCACTCTTTGGAAGATGAGGACAAGGAAGCTCCTGTACCCACTAGAAAAGGTCTGGTTGGACAAGCACCAGTATGATGAAGCGGAGAGGCTCCACTATGAAAGAGAAGCCACGTTGGCAGCCTCAGCCACTGAAAAGTGCCAAGAGGTGGAGGCAATGAACAGTGTTTGCCACGATGATCCTGTCAAGGGCGAATTGAAAGACATGAAAAGAATGAGAAATGGGAAGAAGCAAAAGAAAAGGAAACGCTCTCCAAAAACCAAGAGTTTGGTCTCCAAGGTAGATTTCGTCCTGACTGGTTTATTAGCTGATGGCGTGTGGTTTGACAAACCTTTCTTTGATCATGCTGAAAACATGTTCAGAAAGAAACTTGCAGATGACCTGACCCAGAAAGCCCCTGAGACTGAACTGGCTGCTGAGCAGCCAGCATTAGTGTCCTGGTCAGAAGAAGCTGTCCCAGGTGTTCATAAGCCAAGGAAGAACCAAGCAGCCTTGCACTGCACCCATGCCAGTCTGATTGCTTGTCACCATGTCATCCAGGATGTCTGGGTCAACAAGTTCAACTTTGATGAGGCAGAGAAGGTGTTTGTAGAAAGGTCTCAATCTTTTGTTCATCCACACTTTCTAGATCTTCCATCGGTACGAGGGAACAGTGACTATGGTGATGTTGATCAGAGAACTCCAGATGAAGGGTATATAACAGCTCTGTCTACTCCTGCAACCCCTGATACACCATGCGTGTCAACAGATCTGGTGGTTCGTTCTGGTGCCTCTTTTGTTACCAGTTTGCCCAGTCCTGCATGCCAGACAATAAATGGCAAGCCTCAGATATTGAGCTTGCAGGCACTGATTTCGGGAGTGTGGCTGGAGAAACCTATTTATGATGATGCTGAGAAATGCTTCTACGAGAACATGACTGATGGGCATCCTCCAGGGAAAGTGAGACCACAAGAGCGAAGCCGTCCAGAAGCCTTGAAGAGCAGCCGAAAGGACAAGAAGGGCCGCAGTCCCGGGAAACGAATGAATTCCCGACATGTGGAGTTCACCACTAACCCTTCCTTTTCTAAAGATTCTGAGCACCCTCCGCCTACCTGGTATTTCCTGCACAAGGACAGTGAGCATTTGTGGCTTAGTAAACCCACATACGACAGCGCTGAATCACGATACTATGCATCTGAGGCCCTGAAAATGTCAAGCAGACAAGATAATTCAAGGGTTCCAGAACTCTCACTAGCAAAACCATCTCGACCTGCTTCTCATGCCGCAAGCGTGCCCTCATCAGAAACTAAGTAGGAAAAGCTTATTCTGGGGTAACACTCAAACTCGGAAAATTGATGGTTCAGGATTGAACTGAAATAATTGGCATATGTAGAAGGCAAGCTCCCTGTGTGTCTGTAGTGCCAAACGCAACACTGGCGCTATAGGTATAACCTCCAGTCGTTGAGCCAAAGGTCCTGTTTAACCTTAATCAGGCTTCACTTTACCAGCAGGGTTTTTGAAGAGGGCCCTCTTTTTTAAGGTAGCTCACTGTTACACTGATGAGTTGTAATTAATCCTCAAACACCCCTAGGAGGTCGGTAGTTAAGTTATTGTCATTTTATTGCCGGAGCCAGACAAGTTCGATAATTTGCTCGAGATCACAGAGAACTGAAGTCAAAGGAGTGGTTAGAACTCTCGATTTGGGAGTTCTGATTCCCAGTCTTGTGCTCAGGCCACCCATTTCTTGCACAGAGCCTTTAATCCCAGTGCTTCACCAGCAGAAAGGTGGAGGAGATGACCGTATTGTCTAAGCATTGCTCTGGGGGTGGTACTGACCACTTAGCCCCTCATCATTCTGAGGTTCCTAAATTGAGTTTTAGGCAGGTGTAGCTTTTTTGGGGACTAAACCTTTAGAATGGGTACTGTGTGTGCAGTGCATTAGTATTAAAGATCCCATTGCATTCTTCACAAGAGAAGGAATTTGTTCCGGTGGCTTTGACCAAAATTTCGCTAGAGGTTGCTGTATGTAGGTTTTCCACTGGCTTCCCCTGAGAAATGGATGCTTTTTTGTGTCACTGTATATGTTCAGTTTTTGGAGGAGCTTTGGGATCCTTCAGGATGAAAGATGCCATTTTTCTTGTAAAATAGGCCCAAAGTTTTAATCTGGAGACCGCAGGTGATTCCTCTGAACAATTGAGGGAAGGTAATCTGATAAACCATTTTGTCTAAAAGTGGGTGTTTTAAGGGAAGATGGGACATGTAAGGGAAGGTGAACTAGATTATAACAAATCCAATGAACAAACATTGGAGCTGGGAAGGGAGATGCATTTTTAAAATGTAGAAAAGATCCATAGTTATTGGCCCTGCGATTAGTCTAATTAAAACAGTCTAATTTTGTTTAAAGGCTGGAAATATTTGAAAGCAGCCTGTCTTGGGTGAGTACAGAACAGCATTTTTGTTCCACTGTACATGAAACAATGCAGTTTGTATTTTGATTTTACATAATTGCATTCTACTTGCTGAACCCAACACTTTTCTACCGTTCAGAGGCCACATTACCTTGTGAGCTGTAGCTCTTCAGTGGATTTGTTTAAAGGCCAGTACTTAAGTGCTGTTTTATAGCCCAGCAATAAATAAATTGCACAGAGAATAAATAGGTCTTCCTTTCTCCTCCCTTTGAGGAGACACTTGTGATCCCTTGAGTTTGAATAGGATTCTCTGTTGCCAGATGGAGTAAGAAGAATCTGTACCCCACACTCTCCCCATGAAATGACGATTGCATCAGTACAAAATGTAGAGTGTGATTTGATATGGCCTGTGCATAATTAGGATTGTGTGTGGTAAACCGGCTGCATGTAGCCTTGTGTATATGGACAGCATTTCTGGCAGTCTCTTGTAAGAATGATGTGAACATTAGGAATGAGTTACAGAATTTGGAGATTTTTTTTTAGCAGTCTCTCTTGATCCTTCTCTGCCTTTCTGAATGGGTTGGTGTTGATACTGAGATGTTTTTACAACCTTACAGTAGAAAGCATTACTTAGTTAACCAGTGTTGAGATCTGGAGGTGTTGTTTTTGGAGGATTTGTAGGGCTTACAAAGGTCTAGGCTGATTCTTGAAGTTATGGTCCTCGTCTTAGAGTGTTTGAGAGGTGTAAACTTTTCCTAAAAGATCTTTAAATGCCCTTTACATAATCTGATATTCCTTAGTTGCTATGTTCCTGCTTACACTTCTCACAACAGGGCCTTGTAATTGCTGTTACTTCATTGAGATGCTCCTGTCTTGTCTGTTCTTACCCCCTCAAACTGACCTTTTGTCCTAGGCTCCTGTACTGTGCCCTTGCTTTGAAATAAGTGTATGTCCTCCATGTTAGGTTCTTGTAATAGCCCCATCCCCATATACCATGAAGTTAAATAGCCTTTGGAAGCTGTTTAACTGCATGCCCATGTTAAGTTAGCCTCTTTGCCTCTGAATTCATTGTTACCACATACAAAGTAGTAGGTTGGCCTACTTTCATAGCCATTTTAGAACCCCTGTGCATTTTAGAACATCCTCCTTATCCTCCCCACGTGGGTTGGAATCTTGTGATTTCTGACTAACACAAAGCACAATGGAAAGGATCTCTCCCCAATGGTGTAGCAGTTTAATTTCTAAATGACTACAGGGTCTTCTGAAAATACACCTGTGCAGGTCCATCTTCCACCCCTCCGTATGCCATCTTCTGAAATACTTTTTGGTGGTTCTTGATTTGAAAGGAGACGCTCTTCTAGTACCTCCGTTTTGTTTTGTTTTTTGTTTTTGTCTGTCATGCCACATACTATTATGGAGTTATCCAGGAGGACTAGGTAATCTCGTTCTGCAGCACGCTCAGTGATGCCTTGCCCATCTAGAGTGTCCAAACTGCGTTAGATTAACCATGTAAGATAATCTACTCCTGGGTGCATTCTGTGCCAAAAAATGAAAAAATTCTGTGCACAATATTTTAAAATTCTACGAATTTTATTTGTCAAAATAACTCTGTACATAATCAGGCCAATTTCAATTATTTTGGTAATTTATATCAAAATACCTGTCAGCAAGCATATTTATAACAATCTGGACACTCACAAAAATTCCCCCAGGAGTAGAGTTAAAGAAATCCCTATGACAGCCCAGTTCCTGTTTCTCTGCTCCCTTCCCCCACCACACACACTCAGAACCCAGTGGGGGGGGGGGGCGGGGGGAGGCAGATATCCATAACCTCAGCTGCAGGCCCCTCCCCCCTGTTGCCCAGACACCCATCCCCCTCCCCTGCCAAAACCCAGGGATACAAAGGGAGAAACAGCCTGATGCTTGATCTCAGGCTTGCATGGAGTTTCCTGGGCGCCACCCTCTCCTTCCCTCAGAGTATGCTGGGAACTGCAGCTGCCAGGAACCCTCTAGCTCCCTCCCCCAGTAGTGTTTTCTGTGTGCAAGCTGGGCCCTGCTGAGTCCAGTGGTCCCTAGTGGTGACTAGCAGCACTGCAACTCATTTCTGTGGTCGAATAGCAATTCTGTGTGCACAGTGTTAATTTCTGCAAAATTCTGCATTGCGCAGTGGTGCAGAATTCCCCCAGAGGTAAAGATAGCTGGGTTGGAGCAGCACAGTTCTGATTCAGGTGTGGGCAGGGCTGAAATCTTTGATAATATGCAACAGAACTGTGTGCTCAACTTGCTCCCCATTACTGTTTGAACACTGCTTCCTAACATAGTTGTAATGTGACTAAAACACCGTGTCCTCCACTCTGTGTTGTGCTAAAAGCTATGGTAAGGAGTTTAGTCTATTGGTTACTAAGGTTGATTTGGCATATTTTAAAAAAAAGTCTCTGTACATGAGCCAAAACAGCTGTGATTCTGTCCATTTTTTTAAACCATTGTATTAATTGACTTGTGTGGATTTTTTAGTGTCTGACATTTTGATCTATGTATCTTGGTGGAGCTGGCATTTACACAGGGGAAGGTGCAGGCTGTCCAACATGTACAGCCCCCACTTTATGCTGTGTTGCTAAATGCAGGTCAGATCAGGCAGACTGGTGGATGGATGATTAGAATGCCCTGCTTTCTTAATAGGATCCCATTTACTTAAAGCTTTTCACCAGAGGAGAAGGAAGATAAAGGGCAGAAAGCTGCAATGCATTTCTGTGGGGGAGGGAGGAGGGAAATAAGTGCTCTTGCTGATGAACCTGATACAAGCAGCTAACCTTAAATATTCCTAGGTGCTGATATTGTCTCTTCCTATTTGCAGAAAAATGGCAGCTGATTTCCTTATGCATGAGAAGATCTGGTTTGATAAATTCAAGTATGACGATGCTGAGAAGAGATACTATGAACAGATGAATGGGCCAGTTGCCAGTCCTTCATGCCAACAGGTAATGCATATCGTCAAGTAGTAAGGAAGTAGTTTTTGCAGAGTGCTAGAGTCTAAGGAGCTCCCAGTACTGATAGCAGGTGAAAGAATGACGCCTTCCTACCTGTATGTATTTGTTAAGGTCTGTTAGTAATTCTCCTATTCTGGAGACCAATTTGTAAGAGATCCTTTCTTGGAGGCTCAGGTCCTGTCACCAAATTCCCTGTTTGGTTTTCAAAATGTTTTGTTCTGTGGACCACAAATAATTGCTTCAAACCCCTCCAGTGTTCCACAGGCTGTAGTTTAAAATATAGGGTGTATCTGACTCTGATTTGCCTGTGTACAAAAGAGGTACAACTGTGTGGATGGGGTGAAATAGAAATGGGGGGAAAACCTGGGTTATAGTTTACAACAATTGGTCTTTTCTTAATCCTTCAGGTTACTTGTGCCCTACCTGTGGCAGGGCCACAAATAGGGTCTGTGACCTATGAGTGAGCAATTTTATATCCCATTCACAAGATCTGAACAAATGTTGAGGTAATATGGGAGGGTGGGAAGTTATGCTAAGGACTGACCTATGTGAGCCATTACGATATCTAGCAATTTCCTGTTTTTCCAGGGAGCCAGTGTTCAGGAGTGTCCAAGCTGCTTTTTTTTGCCAGGCACATCCTGGAGATGGAGTCCATGACGGGAGCATAGTGGTGCTAACACTCAAGAAAGATTGTGACCCACATTCCCTTTCTGGCTTCCCCAGGAGGCCGCAGGGAATGCTGTAGATATTACTTGTCTGCACCAGAGCAGTGGTGGCTATGGTGAGGGAAGAGCAGGGAAAACAAACTTCAGATTCAGCATAAAGTTCTCAGGGTGGCTCACACTTGCATTCCTGAGGTATCTGCACCCCCACAACTGGAGTAAGATTGTTGGGAGCAGTGATGCTCCCATCCTAAAATGTAAAGGATGGTTAACTGCATATGCATTTAATTCCATAGAAAGTGGCTTGAAATCTTAAATGGCTGTTTTGCAAGTGGCAGGCCCAAGCTTTTAAACAAAGGTCGATGCTTTAGTAGCTTCTAGTCATGTTCTGCCTAATTTCTGCTGGCTATGCCACCATAGCGGTAGCACAAAGCTCTGTACAGCATTTATTTGAAGGCCAGATGTTCCTACAGTAGGTCTACAAAACTGGGAAGTTGTAAGTAAAACACTAAAGCAGATTCTAAAGCACAGCTGTGTTCTGTGTAGTAGAAAGGGGAATAATTAGAAAATCACATGACACACAGAACTTTCAGTGAAGAAGGTAATTTTACCTTCCAGAAGTGGCCTGAAACCCAATTGACTGAAACTCTTAGAGTTGTTTGTTACAACACTCCCTTCCAGTAAGGTTTAGGAGAATTCAGTAAACTTTTTTTTTAATTTGCATCAAATTTGGAAGTACCATGCTAGTGTGGGATTATTTGGGGCTGATTGGTGCCCAGTGTGAAATGAGTTTTGGTGCTCAGTCCAGTTTCCAGTGGACAGGAGTCTGTGTCACAGAAACTACAGCTATAATTGGTGCCCTTGTTGGTAGTCTCAGAGAGCCAAGGAGTACCTGGACCCTGGAAACTGAACTCTCGCCCCAGGAGGTGGACCCTCCCGTTTGGGGATGTGGCACATAAATGTGGAAAAGCTAGCGCTGCCACAGCCTGGACCACACCCACTTTTTGAATAAAAAATTTTAGTCTGCAGGACTCTTGCCACTTCTCACCAGCATGAAATTCACACATAATCTTTTAAGGAAATTAGCTGCCTAGCTAGAGCTCCACTAAAGCGCACTAAAGTGATCCTGATAACCTGCCTGAGTGATGGCTATGCCAGCCTGTCAGGAGACCAGAGTGGGGAGAAACTCTGCAACTGGACACTGTTCTGGAGGCGTAGCATGACGTGACCAATATAAGCTGCAGTCATTGCACTCCATGCCTCCAGCTGATGCTTCTTGAAACGCTGCCTCCAATACTCATTTAATCATTGCTAAAAGAATCCAATCTTCCCCCTCTTAGCTGCCCACAGCAATTTCTCATGTCTCATTTTACAAAACATCTTGGTTCTTTCTGCGCTGTTTGCAGGAGAACGGAGCCAGCACGATCCTACGCGACATTGCCAGAGCCAGGGAGAATATCCAGAAATCGCTGGCCGGAGTGAGTACCCAAGCTCTCTCACCAGCTGGCTACCTGCAGTCCATTTTTAGCTATGGCGCATCTCACAGATTTCCTCCAGTATGACTGATTCCATAGATTGTGTGGCTTCTTATTTTAAGTTAGAGGAGATTGACAAGGTGTGCAGTGCTGTGTACCACCAGACTAGCTCCGTTTCATCAAGAACACCCTCTGTTACCAGAAATGCATGCTGTGTAACTGCTTACCTTGGCACAATGGCTTTGAAATTACAGGCAAATTGCACTGGGGCTAAAATTCAGTGGTGCCTTCAAAGAGCTATGCATTTCTTACTTTTCTCCCAGTGGAATGTTTGAGTTGGTTCCTATGATCTTTTAACTAATGTAACCAATTTAACCATAGTTAAAATACCCCTGCTGAGCAGCATAGGGACAGCATGCATCTGTCCGCAGGGGCATGTTTGTATACTGGAGTACACTGAACTACCACCTTCTCTTTCCTGTTGGCTTTGTTAGGGTATGTGCAAAGAAATGGCATCTTCCATCTACTGTTTCTAGGGTACTCAGCTGGGCTACTAGTTTTAACTCTGAACACTACTATAATAGATTGCTAGTATCCCCTACTGGAGCATTTTTTGCTGCTGCTGCTACATAATCAGTTTGTCACAAAGCTGGCTGTTTTAATCACGATGATTGTTCAGAACGGAATTTAGATCCCGTATTAAGAGGTGTTGTGCTGACTTATCGCAGGTAGGAGGGATAGTGACCAGGTTCTAATCCAAGATATGCCTCCTGTTTTCTCATCTGTAAAATGGAGATGATAGTGTCAGCTACTCACAGGAAGGTTGTGAGGACAAATCAATATTTGTAAAACATTGGGATCCGCAGATGGAAGATGCTTAACAAAATTAGAACTATTAGGTGTCTGGCCTTGTGTACTGATGACCCAGTAATTCCTCCTGAGGAAGGAACCTAGCTATTGACTTGGAATGCAAAATATGCCTGTTACAAGATGATTAGTGACCCAAATATCTTGGGAAGGTAAACAGGAATGAATGGAAGTGCTTTTCGCTTGGTCCTCTCATTGGGGCTGCTGTTTTTGTTGTGTCAAGTTCAGCTGCCTAGTTCTGTGTTAGAATAACTGAGATCGCAGGAATAAAGCTGCTCAGCACAGAATTCGTCACTTGGAATTTGATGCAAGGACAGCAGGCAAACTGGGAGAAAAAACAAGAGAAAAGAATTAGATTTGCTTTCTAAATTGGTCCTGAAAGCAGGTTCTAAATTTTGGAAGTGGAGAGGGGGAACAACTGATGTTTTAAAAGCCTACTCAGGAGGGTAGTGCTGGGAGTAAATTGTTTGACCATTGATTGAAGAGCTGCTGCTGACTGCTTTTCTTGTGATGCTGCAATTGCTAACAGCATGGGCAAGCTGGGAAATCTGCATTGAAATAACCTGCAAATTTATAATCTTCCATAATCTGCTTGGGTTTTCGATATAAATCTTTAAATCTAAGATGGAAGACTTGAATACGGTCTAAACATCCTGGACTGTAGAGAGTTCAGCCAACAATCAAAGGCAAGCTTTGAAAGCTTTTCAGATAGTAATAGAAAGTGGAGTCAACTTTGAAGCTGCTTCCTAATGAAGATCAGGCTCAATGTTGATTGTAAATCCTTTTTTCTTTCCCTCCATGCCCCCAGCTTGTAATAAGAATGAGGGCCTGGTGAGAGTGGGCAGGGAGAAGAGGGGGAATCTTGAATCCAGATTTGCCTGATAAATGAAGCTTGCAACTCTGTTCTGAAGGCAGGTTCTCTGTTTGGTGAATGTCCCCTGGTTTCCTGGAGGGCAACCTCAGCCTGATGAACTTTACTTGTGCTGGAATGGGAGTCCTGTTAGAGAAGGCTGTTTTATCTAACTGAGGCTTGGATGGGAGGGTGTAGAGGCATCTAGGGTTGGGGCAGCCAAGCACTGTAGCCTCAGAGGTGGGGGAGTCAGGGCAAGAGAGCTAGTGAAGCCAAGACAGCATCAGAACAAAAGTCTTGTGTGGTCTCTGTGGCAAAGAAGCCAAATAACTTGTTCGTATATTGACTTTCTCATATGCTGGGGCTTTCTGTAGTCTTAGGTCCTGTGTTGAAATTTCAACATGGTTGTGGTTTTTGAGTGAGAGGTTCTAGGGATCTTACGCTCCAGGCATCTTAAGAAGTGGAAAACCCATGCTCAAATAAATCTGCCAGTCTTCAACGAACCACCGGACTCCCTGTTGTTTCAACAAAAGTGAGTAGGCAGAAAGTACTATCAAATGCAGTCAATCTCTGGGAGGATTCCCAAAGGGATGGATTTTAAATCTCAGAATTGTGCAGTGGAGACTCTAAAGAGTGTGAAATACATGTAGGACACCAGATTGATCTCAATTAATTATCATGCTTGAATTTGCAGTTAAATGTGGGAAAGTGCTTGAAGTGGGAAAACTCATTGCAAGCTTAACTAGGTAGCTGTTAAGGGGCTTCATAATAACATAGCAAACCCACAATCATTGTGTTACCCTCGAGATATGTGCACTGCTTACCTAAGCACATGCATAGTATTAATGACCTCTCCGTCCCTCCTTGTTAATGATCTCTTGTTGATCTTCTCTTATATTACGTTTGTTAGTTCTTTGTGGCAGACATGGCAATCTTAATTTTTCTTGTAAAGCACCTTGTGCATCTGTAGTGCAACATAATAAATAATTGCTAACATCATCTGTGCTGGTGCACAGCTAGGCAGTAAGAGTGGTTGGCCTCCGCTCTTAGACATGCGGGAAGAGAGACAGGTCTGAAATGTCCAATTCCCTAGCTTTCGGTTTCTAAAGGATCATTATAAATTATGGACAGTAACAATACATGCACCAAAAGTATCTGTACGGAATAGCATAAGTGTGTTAAATGTTGCTTTATACCCTGATAACGTGGATTTTGTTCTCATACCTCACAAAACAAACTGGTTTACACTAAATTTGTAGAATGACTTTGGAGGCCTGTTGGTTTTTGTGCTCAGTATCCGGGATTTTGATGGTGGGAAAGAGAGTCCAAGTATGGGAACTTCAGCTTGATAACCTAAAGATCCAGGCAACTGTTCTCTGGCTCTGGGTAGAGATGGGAAGATGGAAGACGTTCATTTCTCTAGCTCTTTCCTGGTTGCATTTCATGGATCTATTGCAAATGGCAATACTGCAGTTTGACAGTCAGTATCTAGAAATATCGAAATACCGTGCAGTGGATGGAATCTGAGGTAGTGGTTTGCATCTCCCAAGAAGAGTTGTTTAAAAAAAAAAAAAAAAAGATGCCAGAAACATTTATTTGCACATACCTTTAATTCTGCTTTGCATGGACACATCTGCTTTAATAATCGCTCATTTCAGCCCATCTGTTTGAAATTAACACTTTCTTATGTACCTTTAATGCAGGGGTAGGCAACCTATGGCATGGGTGCCGAAGACAGCGCGTGAGCTAATTTTCAGTGGCACTCACGCTGCCTGGGTCCCGGCCACTGGTCTGGGGGACTCTGCATTTTAATTTAATTTTAAATGAAGCGTCTTAAACATTTAAAAAGCCTTATTGACTTTACATACAACATAGTTTAGTTATATATTATAGACTTATAGAAAGAGACCTTCTAAAAACATTAAAATGTATTACTGGCATGCGAAACCTTAAATTAGAGTGAATGAATGAAGACTCGGCACAGCACTTCTGAAAGGTTGCTGACCCCTGCTTTAATGTGTACACAAAGAACAGCCTTACATCTGGACTGCACTGAATCATCAATATTATGTGTGAAATCAAAGGATTCTTTATTTATTTTGTGATGTGACTATAAAGTATATTGGAAGTCCAGAGACTAATGGAGGCTTTGGTGCACTTGCCGTGCCAGCGTGGAAGACTGTATACAGAGACCGCTAGTGTCTTCAAATACACTCTGCTGTTTTGCAAACCTTGTTTCCCAAAGAGACCATGGAAGGGGCTTTATTGTTTGTGTTACAGTGCTGTCTAAAGGGCTGAATGAAATCAGGACTACTATGGGCTGAACAGTCTACAGACGTACAGTCTGATGCAGTCCCAGCCCTGAACAACTTTGTTTAAATAGTCAAGACAAAGGTGTTGGAGTTTTCTCAGTTTTACACATGGGAAACTGAGGCATGGAGGTGAAGCGTCTTGCACGAGGGGACACAGGAAGCCTGATAGAGCAGGGAATTGAACCCAGAGTCTCTATCTATACTGTAACCATAAAATCATTGTTTGTGATTAAGGCATTGGACTGGGACCTAAAAGTTCTGGGTTCTATTCCCTGCTCTCCCTCAGACTTAGGCAAGTCACTTAACCTCTCTGTACATGCATTCCCCATCTGTAAAATGGGATTACTTAACACCCTCTTTTGAGGTAGGATGAGGATGCATTTTAGAAATGTTTGAGGTATCCAGGTAATAGTCTTGTGTTGTAGGCAATCCTATACAGCTGGAATAGGCTGCTCTTGTGTGTGTAAGCCTGACTCTGTTCTTGCAGGCCAAGAACATGACCAAATCTTCCAGAGCATGTGCTCTGACACAGTAGTAAATTAGGAAGACCACCTGGCTGTTAATGTGCATGAGAGTTTACCCCTAAACGGGTTGGGTTTGCCTTCTTGGAAACTGTAGGAAAAAGCGTGCACATTGAGTTCAGTGACATCTGTTTATAAACCTGCGTATAAGACTGAACATACTGTTGATTAATTAGATAATGATCCACTGGGGAAGTGGATATCCTTTTTCCACTCCCACCCCCGACACCCCCAAAAAAGTGGATGTGTTCTGTTTACAGTTGGGGGGTGGGGTTTGAGTCAGCTCCCTACACTAGTGTGATCAAACTTTCTTTACTCTGGGTTGGGCTAGGCTCATATAAAGTGAATCTAAAGTTCTGGATTTTAAACTATCCCAATTTCCTTTCTTCTCCACTAGTTGGTGCTCCTTTATCTGATTTGAAGTGTGTTTACAGAATTTTTGACACTTTCCAATCCATTCCCATAATTCATCCCCCCTCAATTTTTAATGAATTATTAGGTATCTCAGAATAATATCTGGCAGCAAAATGCATATCATGTAACTGCTGTCTAGGCCTTGTCCAGCTAATTCCCCTATCATAACTTTTCACTCATACTGTATTCAAGTTAGTGTAGTGATAACTATTCATAAGCGGGCAGTTTGTGTTACATTGAAGACAGGCAGGATAGATTCCTGTATTATGTATGTACTTCTCAGAGTAATACTGAGTGGGTCATTTGTTGTGAGATCCACAGTGCCGTTTGGAAAAGGAAGATCTAAGTTTCTGTGTATTCTGCCATGTATGCATTTTCATTCTGTTGCCATTGCATTTCGATTCTGCAGCTGCTTGAGGCTAGAAAGAAAGTTCTGCACTGTCCCTACATTTTGTAACAGAGGGATGTCTTCAGCTTGGTGCTAGGGTTATCTTTTTAAACTCTTAATTACAAAAGTTTATTCTACTTCAAATATCTGTAAATTGGAAAGGGTCAGATGGTTGAGACCTATGGTAAAGCTACAGGACTGGATTCTACATTCCTAATTTCATAACTAGGGAAAACTCCTGTGAATTTTTTACATGCCTACTTGAGGCTTCTCTAGGCAGGCTGAGATTTCTTCCTTGTGGGATTTTATTAGGCAGACTGCTGTGCTGCTCTTAGCACTCTTAATTTAATGTCCTGTTAAAGCTAAACATTCAACCCCATTGAAATTAGGAACTGAAAACTAAGGTTCCCAAACAGAAGATATCTACGTTTGTAAATATTACAGATAACATGGTCAAGTGACCAAGTCAGTGATGCTGTGGGAACCTTAATCTTTGAATGTTTACCTTTTTTGCATTTGAATTCTCATCCTTAATAGAATGCATTACAGTTTGTTTTTGCCAAGAGGAAATCCAATGCAATCTTTTAATCAAAAGTAAGAGGGAAAAAGACTTGATTGTACATAGGAATAAACGTACTTGACTATGCATCCCTGAAAACCTGGAATGTTCCTGCCTGTCCATCAGTCTTTCTGTTCCCGATCTTTGTAACTCTGCAGAATGCCCACCTGGCAGAACCATGGGCCAGCAGAGGGACTGTTCCAGGCCTACCTGCTGCACTCCTGTGCCCATTTTCCAGATACATACATTGAGGGGGCACATTTCCCCTCTTAAAAATATATCATTTTAACATTAAATACAAAATTGTTAATTCAACAACTTTGCAAATGTGAAACAGGAAGTGAACATTAACTTGTTCAATTGCAGAGCACTGTTTAATCGCCTACTAGATACCCAGGTTGCAGATGTAACTTTTGTTAACCCACAACTTTCTTTTTCTGGCTTTAGTATTTATATTTGCAACCTTAATGTTGCATCCATGCAAGTTTTAATTTCCTTGTTTGACAGGAAAAAAGGCTGTTGGAGCAAACTTACTCCAGCTTGGTAGAGCTGTACAGTTCCATAACTGTTAAATGTAGCCATGTATAAATACAGAGAATACAACCTATGGCACAATATAGTACAAAATGTTTGCAACAGGCTTTTATGTCATTTAAATAATTGCTTAACTGCAATCACAAAACTTCTTGTAATCACTTCATAATCTTAGAATATTTTCCAAACTCTGACTGTTCCTCAGTGAGGACTCTGTAAAGTTTGAAGTCCGATTATCGATCAGTACAAAGACACTGTGAAACATGAAATAAGCAAG
Source organism: Chelonoidis abingdonii (assembly GCF_003597395.2). Lineage (NCBI taxonomy): Eukaryota > Metazoa > Chordata > Testudines > Testudinidae > Chelonoidis > Chelonoidis abingdonii. The sequence goes on along the minus strand of NC_133770.1, from coordinate 299,364,745 downwards.
TACTCCTTTTCCTTAAACCTCTCATACAACTGAATGACTTTTCCCAAAAATGAGTGGTGTCTTGGGACTGATGAGCATAACAATTTTAGCAGAAATGTCCAGCTATCAGTAGGGAAATAGTTAGTAGGGCTGTCAAGCGTTTAAAAAAACTAACCATGATTAATCGCACTGTTAATAATAGAATATCATTTATTTAAATATTTTTGGAAGTTTTCTACATTTTCAAATATATTGATTTTAATTACAACACAGATTACAAAGTGTATAGGGCTCACTTCTTATTTTTTAATTAAATATTTGCACTGTAAAAAACAAAAGAAATATACCTCTACCCCAATATAACATGACCTGATATAACACAGTAAAGCCGTGCTCCGGAGGGGATGGGCTGGGCTGTGTACTCCGGTGGATCAAAGCAAGTTCGATATAACGCAGTTTCATCTATAGCGCAGTAAGATTTTTTGGTTCCCGAGGACAGCATTATATCAAGGTAGAGGTGTAGTATTTTTCAGTTCACCTCATACAAGTACTGTAGTGCAATCTCTTTATCATGAAAGTTGAACTTACAAATGTAGAATTTATATATTATATATAAAAAACTGCACTCAAAAATAAAATTAAAAAAAGCTCAAGTTTTACATTGTTTTGTTTGAGTGCAGTTATGTAACAAAAAAGCCTACATTTGTAACTTACATTTTCAGGAAAAAGATTGTATTACAGTGGTTGTATGAGGTGGATTGAAAAATGCTATTTTATCATTTTTACAGTGCCAATATTTGTAATAAAAAAAATTGAGCACTGTACACTTTGTGTTCTGTAAAAAGAACAGGCGTATTTGTGGCACCTTAGAGGCTAAACTTTTTGCAGAGACAGACTAAGACGGCTGCTACTCTGAAACCTTTGTATTCTGTGTTGTAATTGAAATCAATATATTTGAAAATGTAGAAAAACATCCAAAAATATTTAATACATTTAAATTGATATTCAGTTTAACAGTGTGATGAAAACTGTGCTTAATTGCAGTTAGGGTTTTTTAGTTAACGGTGATTAATTGACAGCCCTAACAGTTAGCAATGCTGATATTTAAACTGCCATCTTTAGGTTTCAGTTTTTGACCCCTAGGGGCAAATGGAGCAATTGATACTTCTCTGAGCTGTTGTTTCAGATTGTATGTCTGCTCAGGAAGACAACACTGTATTTGTTTGTTTCTGGCTCCTGTCTTTAAGGTTCTCTTCATAACCGTAAGGGGTAGAAAAATATTTATTGTATTTTATTTTATTTTTTAAATAAAACGAACGCATATCTGGAGCCAGAGGTGAATTTTGGTGGCTGCAGAATTTACTGCAAATTATGGAGCTGTGGTTCAGTGAAAATATCTGAAGAGTGAGTACGTTTTCAAAATGCATCTCGTTCATTATGTTGAATTGGGGTATGTTTCAGACATTGGGCTTTGAAATTTTTTTTCTTCAAATTGTGAAAGGTCTACCATGTTCTTAACAAAGATACTGTACCTTCTTTTTAGCAGAACCAGCCAGGGTTATTCTTTAAGGTCTTAATGTACAGTTGTATCATTTTTCTACATACAAACTATCTTAGGGTATGTCTACACTATCCATGTTAAACCATGGCCACGGCAGCACTGTGACCAAAAAACCCAAAAACCGAATGAGCGGTGGTAGCTATATGCTCCTGGTGATAAAGGGCTGTCTATACTGGCACTTTTCGGTGCTAAAACTTTTGTCACTCGGAGGTGTTTTTTCACACCCCTGAACAACAAAAGCTTTAGAGCTGAAAGTGGCAGTGTAGACACAGCCTAAGATGTTAAATCCTCATCCTTGCCTAATCTTTGTTTTCTTGTGCCTGTGACATGGGTAGAGGGGAAGAAAATGGGTTTAAATGATGTATGGAAGAGACTACTGTCCTTGTTCACTCATTTAATTAAACTAGCTATATTTTGTTCTCAGACCTGTTGGTGTAAATAGAGCAGAAAGAGTTCTAACTGCTGAGGGTTTCAATGAATTTTAGCCTTGAAAACCTTGTGGTTTACTGAGCTGGGCTAGCAGTGGCCTTGTCAAGTGAGTCTGTACTAGGAAATGACCTGGTGCTCACCCTGGTTGTCCTGTGTTTGCTAGCAGTTAGTTTTCAACACCAATTTGGGAAGGTGAGGGGAAGCCATTGCTGACTTTTGTCATGTGAGCTATTTGCTTAGCGTAGATGTTGCTGCTTTATTCTCTATAGGAGAGAAATGAGTGTAGTCTCCTGGATTTTGCTTCTGGCTAGGAGCTGGGAACTCCTGAGTTAATCCTGACTGCTGCTGGTTCAGTCTGACTTTAAGGAAGTTAGTTAATTTATCTGGGTATGCCTATATGGCATTCAGGAGATGTGATTGCAGTACATATAAGCATATCTAAGCTAGCTTGCTAAAAATGACAGTGTAGCTGCAGTGCTACAGGCTAGCTGTCGGAGTATAATCCCACCTGGGACCCAAGGTATGTACTCGGGCAGCTAGCCCATGCTGTCCTGGCTTCACTGCTGTTCTTCATGAGCAAGCATGTGTATGCCTGCATATGCTTCTGTCATGCCTTCTGATTGCTGTGTTGACATATCCTCTGTGTCTTGGTTTCCCGTCTGTAAAATGGGGATACTTATCTGTCGTACCAGAGTGTTAAGAGTTAGTTGATTTTTACAATGCTTTGACAATAAAAAATGCCACATAATATAATGATATTTAGCACATATAGTGTGCTGTCTTTTATTATTTTGTAGATAGGGAAATTGTCCCAAATCACACTGCAAGTCAAGGTCAGGGCTGGTGATAGAATCCAGCCTTCTTGATTCTTAGCCCTGTCACCAAGCGACTGTACCTTCCTGGGAAGTACTAGGATGTGTAACTAGAAGCTGGCAATATGAATATCTGGCATATAAACTGTATTTTTATCCCAGCAGTTCAAGCCAAGGCTGACTAGGAAGATTTAACTAGTGCTGTTTTCCTCCCCGTCCACTTGAATCTTTCTGTTTAGCAGGTCAATGTTTTTGGATGTGGATTCTGTGAAGATATGGCTCATTGTCTTGATAAATCTGAATGGTTTCCCTGCATGCATGTGTGATGCCTGTATTTGAATGCCGACCCTAGAATGAGTGAAATGCTTACATTCTTTCTCACATTATACTTGTCCTGAATCCCCAAAGCTTTCACCCTTACCAATGCAAGACCATTCTGGATAGCCCCCAAGAAGCCCCACCTGGCCAATCCAAGAGAAAGTTCAGGTCACCTGACTGTAAGTCCTGTTGGGGGTGGGGGACCGCTAACCTGTGGTTGTCTGTTTTTTGTGGATAAACTGGAGGAAGAAACAGTCCCCATTTGGATAAAAACTTCATGCTGAAGTGTATGGGCCCCAGGTGATTTGATGAATTCTTGCAATGCATTTGCCACCAATGCTATGCTGGACACTCAGGAGTCTGTCCCTAGGCAGACTGTCAGTGTTTGCCGTTAAAGTAGATAGGCCTTAAGGACTCAATAGGTAGCCCTTCCACCTCTGAGCTAAAGGCCCTGGGTTGCAGATCTGCACCTATATGTCACAGCCCGTGCCTACCACGAGTGGTTTGCCCTTTGGATGATTCTTAAGTTTTTGGCATCTTGTGCCACCTGGAAGCCACACTCCAGGAGTGGTGAGGTTTTCTTGTAAGATCTGCCCATTAACCCAAAGCCTTGTGTCAGAACAGTCATCTTTAGCTGAATCTGGTGTTCTCCAAAGTGTGCTCCTCTTATAGCTGGAAGGGATTGTAAGAAAGATAGACGATGCTCCTCTCTTCTTCCTGCTCCCTTCACAGCAGTCCCAGCCTTTGCTGAGCACCCCCCCACCAAGCTTGGGAGCCAACCTATAGCAAGGCAGCCACAAGATTGGTTTGTGCAACTTGGAGAAAAAGAAAAAAAACGATCTGCAGGAGTATCCCTGGTGTCCTGGACACAAGACCATGGGGGACTAATGCAGAGAAGAACACATGTTTCTCATGTTCCTTGAACCCCCGGGCCACTATCTAATTCTCTGCAGTGAATGTAAGAATGGCTATACTGGGTCAGACCAATGGTCCATCTAGGCCAATATCCTCTCTTCTGCCGGTGGCCAATGCCAGATGCTTCAAAGGGAGTGAACAGAGCAGGGCACTCATCAGGTGACCCATCATTAATTATGAATGTTGAACAGCACTGATCCCAGTACAGATCCTTGGTGGACACCACTATTTACTTCTCTCTATTCTGAAAACTGACCATTTATCCTTACCCTTTGTTTCCTATCTTTTAACCAGTTAGTGATTCATGAGAGAATTCTCTCTCTCTATGCTATGATTGCTTAGTTTGCTTAAGAGCCTTTGGTGAGGGACCTTGTCAAAGGCTTTCTGAAAGTCCAAGTACACTATATCCACAGGATCATCCTTGTCCACATATTTGACCCCCTCAAAAAATTCTAGTAGATTGAGGCAGGATTTCCCTTTACAAAAGCCATGTTGACTTTCCCAACAAATCCTGTTCATGTATGTGTCTGATAATTCTGTTCTTTACTATAGTTTCAACCAGTTTGCCTGGTACTGAAGTTAGACTTACCTGCCTGCAATTGTCAGGATTACCTCTGGAGCCTTTTTAAAAAATTGGCATCACATTAGCTGTTCTCCAGTCATCTGGTACAGAAGCAGATTTAGGCAATAGGTTACATACCACAGTTAATAGTTTTGCAGTTTCATATTTGAAATCCTTCAGAACCCTTGGGTGAATCCCATTGATCCTGGTGACCAGTTACTGTTTAATTTATTAGTTTGTGCCAAAATTTCCTCTGACACCTGAATCTGGGAAAGTTTTCAGATTTATTTAAAAAGAATGGCTCAGGTATGGGAATCTCCCTGACATCCTCTGCGACGAAGACAATGCAAATAATTAATTTAGCTTCTCCACAATGGCCTTGTCTTTCTTTAGTGCTCCTTTAGCCCCTTGATCGTCCAGTGACCCCACTGGTTGTTTGGCAGGCTTCCTCCTTCTGAAAAAAATTGTTCGCTGTTCATTTGTCTTCTGCTAGTTCTGTGTTCTTATGTTCTATTCCTACCCTTGCCACTGATTTACTGAATGACCTCAACCAAGTCACTTCAGCCATGTGTACCTCAGTTTCCTTATCTGTAATTGGAAACTCTTTACCTCCTTAGCAGGGGTGTTAGTGTAAGTAATGTTTGTAAATTTTTTAAGGTGCACTAGAGAAGCTTTGCAAGATGCTAGAGATGCAAATATTAAGGTAGTCCACAGTTTGGGACTATAGAAATGTGGTCTTCTGAACCTGCCGGCTCCACCAGAAATTCTTTTTCACATTCTGATTTTGGTGTTTAACATTTGCTTTAAAAGGCTTGCGATCAAAATGGCTCTTTTCTAGCTAGCCTGTAAAATCTCTTCTTTTTCCCAGTGTTGTCTCTGCCTTCCTGCTTTAGAGAGGCAGCATGTCTGTCTTAGTCTGAGAACTGAGTCAACAGGCTAGTTTTTCATCTTGGTTTCCCTTGTTGCAGAGTGCAAGCACGACCTCTTCAGCTGGGCCTGGCGGTGACCAAAATGAGCTTGTCACCAGAATAGCTAACCTGGAGGTGGAGAACCAAAATCTCCACAGTGGTAAGTGAGAAATCTCTGGCAAGAAAACACATTGGACTTGGCAGCTAGTGGCAGGCACATCTTGCTGACCACTCAGTGTAATGTGGTGAAGCCCTGTTAATTGTGTGTATTTTGTTGGTGGTTTTGTTAACATGGGAGTGAGGATTTCTCTTGAGTTGGGATAGATGCAGTTTGCTTGGTAGCCTGCCTAGAGTGAAGGCAAACTCATCCTGACCTGACCAAAGAATAATTGCTGCATCTTCTGCCATGTGTTGAACCGGTAAGATGAGAATTCTTTCTCTCTTTTCTAGTTGTTGCAGATCTGCAGCTGGCCATCTCCAAGCTGGAAACTCGCCTGAACACACTAGAAAAATGCTCCACCTCTCACCATCCCTCAGCAACGCCGCCAACCCAGGTGATCAACTCCTCAAGGTGCCAAGTCAGTTTAGAATACTTCATGACACCTACTAAGGAGAAGAGAGATCTCTCCACAAGTGTTAGCCAAGGCCTCCCCAGCAGAGCCTTCTAGAGCTGCTCTTTCTTCCTTGTCTCAGCTCAAGTGCAGATGCAGAGCACAGATTTTCCTGCTTCAGGCCCAGTGAAGAGGATATGTGATGGGCCAGATCCTCAGCTGGGACAAATCTGCAGAGGTCCACCAAAATCTGTGATGCTTAGCCAGTAATTTACACTTGTGTATAAATGGGAGCACACTAAGTAAACTAAGCTGCTTGGTACTTATTAGGTATATAGCAAGGAGAGACCTATACAGACGGACAGACTTGGGGACCTGTTGGTTCTCAGAAGCCTTGTGAGAATCTTTGCCTCGAGTAGGAAGAAGTAATATCTCTGGGAGCTGAGTATCCTGTACCCGTTGCGTCTTGCCCTAGTTTGGAGGATGCATTGGAGACCTTTAATGGAACTAACTTTTGCCCCTGTGTATTATATTCTACAAATACTCTTACTCATAGACTCATAGGTCAGAAGGGACCAATATGATCATCTAGTCTGACCTCCTGCACAAGGCAGGCCATAAAACCCTGCCCATACACATTTATAACAACCCCGAACCCATGACTGAGTTAATTGAAATCCTCAAAATTGAGATTTGAAGACCTCAAGCTGCAGGGAATCCACCAGCAAGCGACCCATGCCCCACGCTGCAGAGGAAGGCGAAAAACCTCCAGGGCCCTGCCAATCCGCCCTGGAGGAAAATTCCTTCCCGACCCCAAATATGGCGATCAGCTAAACCCTGAGCATGTGGGCAAGACTCACCAGCCAGCACCCAAGAAAGAATTCTCTGCAGTAACTCAGTTCCCATCCCATCCAACATCCCCTCACAGACCATTGAGCAGACTTATCTGCCGATAATCCAAAATCAATTGCCCAAAATTAAACTATCCCATCATAACATCCCCTCCATATACTTATCAAGCTTAGTCTTAAAGCCAGATAAGTCTTTTGCCCCCACTACTTCCCTCGGAAGGCCGTTCCAGAACTTCACTCCCCTAATGGTTAGAAACCTTCGTCTAATTTCAAGTCTAAACTTCCTAATATCCAGTTTGTACCCATTCGTCCTCGTGCCTACATTAGTACTAAACTTAAATAATTCCTCTCCCTCCCTAACGTTAATCCCCCTGATATATTTATATAGAGCAAGCATATCCCCCCGGAGCCTTCTTTTGGCCAGGCTAAACAAGCCAAGCTCTTTGAGTCTCCTTTCATAAGGCAGATTTTCCATTCCTCGGATCATCCTAGTAGCCCGTCTCTGAACCTGTTCCAGTTTGAATTCATCCTTCTTAAACATGGGACACCAGAACTGCACACAATATTCCAGGTGGGGTCTCACCAGCGCCGTATATAACGGCACTAACACCTCCTTTCTCCTTGCTGGAAATACCTCGCCTGATGCATCCTAAAACCGCATTTGCTTTTTAACAGCCATATCACATTGGCGGCTCATAGTCATCCTGCTATCAACCAATACCCCAAGGTCCTTCTCCTCCTCCGTCGCTTCCAACTGATGCGTCCCCAACGTATATCTAAAATTCTTATTTAATCCCTAAGTGCATGACCTTGCACTTTTCACTATTATATTTCATCCTATTACTATTACTCCAGTGTACAAGGTGGTCCAGATCTTCCTGAATAGTATCCCGGTCCTTCTCCGTGTTAGCAATACCCCCAGCTTCGTGTCATCCGCAAACTTTATTAACACATTCCCGCTCTTTGTGCCAAGGTCAGTAATAAATAGGTTAAATAAGATCGGTCCCAAAACCGATCCTTGAGGGACTCCGCTAGTAACCTCCTTCCAGCCTGACAGTTCACCCTTCAGTACGACCCGCTGGAGTCTCCCCTTTAACCAGTTCCTTATCCACCTTACAACTTTCACATTCATCCCCATCTTTTCCAATTTAACTAACAGTTCCCCATGCGGAACGTGTGTCAAACGCCTTACTGAAATCGAGGTAAATTAGATCTACCGCATTTCCTTTGTCTAAGTAATCCGTCACCTTCTCAAAGAAGGAGATCAGGTTGGTTTGGCACGATCTACCTTTAGTAAATCCATGTTGCAATTCGTCCCAATTACCATTGACCTCAATGTCCTTAACTACTTTCTCCCTTAAAATTTTTTCCAAGACCTTACACACGACAGACGTCAAGCTAACAGGCCTATAATTACCCGGATCACTTTTATTCCCTTTCTTAAAAATAGGAACTACGTTAGCAATTCTCCAGTCGTACGGCACAACCCCGAGTTTACCGATTGCTTAAAAATTCTCGCTAACGGGCTCGCAATTTCACGCGCCAGTTCCTTTAATATCCTCGGGTGGAGATTGTCCGGTCCCTCCGATTTTGTCCCATTAAGCTGTTCAAGTTTGGCCTCTACCTCAGATGCGGTAATAATATCCACCTCCATATCCACATTCCCGTTTGTCATCCCTCCATCGTCCCTAAACTCCTCACTAGTCTTATTAAAGACCGAGGCAAAGTACTTATTTAGATATTGGGCCATGCCTAGGTTATCCTTAACCTCCGTTCCATCCTCAGTGTATAGCGGCCCCACTTCTTCTTTCTTTGTTTTCTTCTTATTTATGTGGCTGTAGAACCTTTTACTATTGGTTTTGATTCCCTTCGCAAGGTCCAGTTCTACGCGGCTTTTAGCCTTCCTCACTTTATCCCTACACGTTCTGACCTCACTAAGGTAGCTTCCCTTGCTAATCCCGCCTTTCTTCCACTCCCTGTAAGCTTTCTGCTTTTTCCTAATCCCCTCTCTGAGTTGCTTGCTCATCCAGCTTGGCCTACAACTCCTGCCCATGGTTTTTTTCCCCTTTCTTGGGATGCAGGCTTCCGACAGTTTCCGCAGCTGCGACTTAAAGTAATTCCAGGCCTCCTCCGCATTTAAATCCACAAGTTCCTCCGTCCAATCCACTTCCCTAACTAATTTCCTTAACTCTTTAAAATTAGCCCTCGAGAAGTCGAAAACCCTAATCCCAGATCTACGTTTGTTTATCCTTCCATCTAATTTGAATTGAATCAGCTCATGATCACTCGAACCAAGGTTGTCCCTACCACCATTTCTTCTACGAGGTCCTCACTACTCACCAAAACCAAATCTAAAATGGCATCCCCTCTCGTAGGTACTTCAACCACTTGATGAAGAAATCCATCCGCTATCACATCCAGAAAAATCTGACCCCTATTATTCTTGCAAGCACTCGTCCTCCAGTCTATATCCGGGAAGTTGAAGTCTCCCATAATCACACATTTCCCCTTTGTGTTTACTTCATTAAAGACATTAAAGAGGTCTCTATCCATATCCAAATCAGATCCCGGCGGTCTGTAGCACACCCCAAGCACTATCTCAGGGGAAGCTCTAGTAGCTTTTTTACCCAGCGTGATTTTTACCCAGACAGACTCCGTCTTATCTATTCCATCACTTCTTATTTCATTACAGTTCACCCCATCATTGATGTACAAGGCTACTCCACCACCTTTGCCTTTCTTCCTGTCTTTTCTAAACAGCCATAGCCTTCAATACCCGTACTCCAGTCATGAGTACTATTCCACCAGGTTTCTGTTATCCCTATAATATCCGGTTTCACTTCCTGCACCAGTAGCTCCAGTTCCTCCATCTTGTTCCCTAGGCTCCTCGCATTAGTGTACAGACATTTTAATAGTACCTTCATCAGTATCTGAGGGTACATCTACACAGCCAAGAAAAACCCTCGGCTGGACTGTGCCAGATGACTCTGGTTCGTGGAGCCGTTTCATTGCTGTGAAATGGCCCTGCAGCCTGAGCCCCGTGAGCCCGAGTTGGCTGCACAGGCCAGCCACAGGTTTTTCTTGGCTGCATAGACATACCCTTAAAGTGCCTTCCAGTAGGGCAGCGAGCAGTGACATTAATCTACGTAATGTGGTTCACTCTCTCTTCCCTCCCTTCCCCGCAGGAAGAATTGTGTGTGCGCTGGAGCAATTTCTTTTGGGGGTTATTTTTAAGTGTACATGTTACTATGCCGCTTAGAGAAGGCATCCTGCAGACATGTGCCTGGCACTTAAGCTCTTTTTGATTTGCCGGGCCCAGGCCATTGAGTGCCTTGAATATAAGCACCAAGCTCCTGGCTGCATGACTTTGAACTCATGCCTTTGGATGGTGGCATAGTCGTGTTTTGGCAAGTCAGGTCATAACTGTGATAGGGGGTGGAATTTGCTGCTTTGTTTTACACTTGGATTTATTTTCTCCCTCTTTTGCCCATTGCCTCCATGAAGCATGTCACCCCAATGAAGAAGGTGGAATCACCTGCTGCTCCCCCAAAGAAAGTGGAACTCCCTTCTGCTCCACCTGCGAAGAAAGTAGGACCATCTGAGGCTGACGACGAAGATGAGGATGACGACATTGACCTATTTGGCAGTGGGGACGAAGAGGAAGACCAGGAGGCTGCCAGAGTTCGGGAAGAGCGACTGCGCCAGTATGCGGAGAAGAAGTCTAAAAAGCCTGGCCTCATTGCCAAGTCTTCCATCCTTCTGGATGTCAAGCCTGTAAGCAGCTTAAACTATTCCTTACACAACAACTGTTTTGGCTCTAAAGTGGGGTGCCTGTCCTGAGATTATGATTGTAACATTGCAAGAGTGTGTGGGTTACATCTAGGGTGTCCAGACAGTAAGTGTGAAAAATCGGGACAGGGGGTGGGGGGTAATATGAGCCTATATAAGAAAAAGGCACAAAAATCGGGACTGTCCCTATAAAATCAGGACATCTTGTCACCCTAGTTACATCTAACTTGCAGACTGCAGCTGTCCTGTGGTAGATGATCTGGTGCACAAATTACAGAACCTGCCAGCATTGTTTGGATCGGCATTGAGCATTGCATGATGGGATCTGTGAGCTGTTCTGCTCCATATTAAAGATGGCAGTTGGAGATGTTCTGTGGGCTGCAGTTTAATCACCCCTGATTTGGAAGATCTTTCTTCTCTTGGGGCTTATTTACATGGTCAGTTAGAGTAGGAAGCTGGGGTGTAAATCTGTAGCTCTCTTCCTGCTGTGCGCAATATGGGCAGGTGGGCCCTGCTACCACACACTAAAAGTTCCATAGAGCACTTTGACATACTGCTGTTTCAGTCTTAGTGTGTGACAGGGTAGAGTGTTTTTACATTCACACTCTGGTTTCCCATGCATGACGTGTCTATATGGAAAAGCCCTTGAAAAAACTTGCACCTGTTAGAGCACACGTAGAGGGAACAAAAGCCTGAAATACGAGCACAGATTAATGATCAGCAAAGCACAAACTCTCTCAAGATGACAATGAAACAAAAGTGTATAGGATTACCCAACACTTCCGGCTAACTGGATAAGTGCTAAGTAGTAGTTTTACCAACTGTCAAGGGCTTAGAGTTAGTTCTTGAAGCTGAGACCCTGAGATGGAAGAAGTGATGCATCATTCCAAGAACATTTCCCCCTAGATATGCAGAATCCAGACCGTCTGCAGTAACTTGCTCTCGCTTCATGCAGAGTCAAACTTGAAAGACAATTCCTCTGGGAAAGGCTCCTTTCATCAAAGAAAGGACTCGTTATGAGACCGATGGCAGAACTGGGTGGAAAGAGCTGAACAGTGGCACATCACTGACTAGAGCACTGCCTAGCAAATTGGCACGTACAAGTAGAATTCATGATTTTGTCAGTCTTGTTCTCTGCTGAGCATGGAAGAGTTCTATCTCGCATCTCCTCGCTGCTTTCCTGATCGCAGTCCTACAGGGTAGTGTGTTAAACCCCTTGTTGCTGACGTATGTATGGAATTGGAATACATACCACGTTGATCCTGTTCAGCTTCCATTGTTGAGGATTGCAGAATCCACAGCCCTGATGGACAGTCCCACAGCCTAATGCTAATGTAGGTAAACCTTCTAAGTTCCCTTTTTGTGCTTTGTTAGTGGGACGATGAAACTGACATGGCAAAGATGGAGGAGTGCGTCCGGTCCATTCAGATGGATGGCCTGGTTTGGGGAGCCTCCAAGTTGGTTCCGGTGGGCTATGGTATTAAGAAGCTCCAGATCCAGTGTGTAGTGGAAGATGACAAGGTTGGAACAGACATACTGGAGGAGGAGATCACTAAGTTTGAAGACTACGTAAGTCCTCCCCTAGTGCCTTGCGGTGCTTTCAAACACCTGGGCCCTTAAACCCACACCCCAGATTTTGATCCACTTCATGTGTTTGCAACCTACAATTATATTCAGATTCTGCATCATCTAAACTTTCAAGGGTGGGAGGGGACTTGAGTTTTTAGTCCCTATGTTTGTGAAGATAGCCCTGAAAACATGAAGAGTATAAGGATGCTGTTCCAGAGCCTGCAGACAGCCTGAAGCAATAACTTAGAGCTGTGAACCTCCCTTGCCCTTGTACTCATTGGGGTGCCTAGTTCCTGGTGCTTAGTGTGTTGGTGCTTCAGGGACAGCAATTCAGTTTTGTCACTGATTGTTTTAGCGGCTGGGATGGGACATGGATGTGGGGTGGAATGAAGTCTACAGTAGAGGTGGAATTGAGACTTATTGTGTGGGGAAGAGAGGAGACCCACAAGGATGAGGACAGGGAGAGAAACAAAGAGCAGAAATAATGGCACTCCTGAAGGCTATTTTTTTCCCACTGAGTGGTCCTGAAGGTGACACACCACATTGACAAATATTAGCCTTTATGTAGTAAATTAACTGTTATCTCCTACCTTTTGATCTGTGTAAACTAACCTTTCACATCAGTGGGAGGTTGCTGTGGATTCAGGAGAGTATGCAGCCCTAAAACTATATCCTGGCCCACAGACCATAATTAAGAATGGAACTTATCCCCTTTCTATAGGGTGAGTCTGAAACCAGTTTTAATTTGTAAGCTGTGTGGGGTGGGAACTTTTTCTTGCCATTTGTACAATCCCCAGCACAGTGGGGTTCTGATCCTGATTACCATTAATAGTTATATAAGCTCCCAATCCTAAAATACGACCATTCGCAGGACTAATTATTGACTTATTAAAAGACCATTTTTTAATAAAGGATTGTGCTTTATAAACTTGGGGGTGGTTAGAGCAAACTTCTTCTGTCAAGAAACCGCCCCAATAAGTGTGCTTTCTATACATCTTAAATCTCTGGAATGTGTTTTCTGATTTTTAACAGCATTTCTTGTTGTATTTCAGGTGCAGAGTGTCGACATAGCAGCTTTCAACAAGATCTAAGAGCTAACGTTTATCCTTTCTGGAACTGTAACTAATAAAAGGTCAAGATTTTGAGTGCAGATGGTGTGGGGTGTCTTTCCTTGCAATGTGTGCCAGTTGCACAGGGGATCAGAAGGTGGTAGCCAACATCCCAGGAGTCTCTTGTGGATATTGCTTACAAAACTGCAAAATAGGGGAAAGCCAACTATCATCCCCAATGTCACTGACAAGCTGGTACGACAAGGGGTCCTATAAAATAACCCAGAGTGAATAGCCACAAATATATCATACTTGGCTGTATTTTATGCTTCCACTTCACCCAAGCAGGGGTTAGGAGCCCATTGTTTCCCTTAGTCTTAAAATGAGTGTACAAACATTAGGTTACAATGTAAGGCTCGTAGTTTGTATCTTCCAGATTTATAACCGTTAAATTTCATTGTGCTGAGCCTTGGCCATGAAATAGTGAAGAGATTTTAGGGTTTCATTTATTTAGACCTGCTAAAAACAGCTCTAAGTTCAGAAGTGTTGCTGGCTTGTTAAGCTACTTTTTAAAAAGTAGTTGCCTTTATTCACATTAGCTACTTTAATCATGTTTTTAAAAAAATCAAATAATCTTTAACAAGAAATTGTCCTTTGAATTTGCCTGCCACCTGCAGGGGTCACACTTCCCCTTATCACCTTCCTCTGAAGCATCAGAGATGGCCACAGCTGGAGATGGAACATTGGGCAGAGAGGGCCAGGGCTCTGAGGTGGCAGTGAGCACTCTCTCCCCTGAGTGCACAGCTCACTGGTTCTTGCTCACATGCTCAGGTTCTAACTGATCACCATGTATGAAGTTGGGAAAGAATTACCCCTGGTCCAACTGGCAGTGACTTTGGTGTTTTTCACCTTCCTCTGCAGCATGTGGGTGCGGGTCACTTGCCAGCAATACCTGGGTATATCTCATTTAATCATTGCCCTGCCATTGCAAGGACCTTGGGCACTGGTGTACCTCGGTCCCTTCTAGTCTTTGCCTGTGGCACTAAGTCTAGTCTCCTGTGGGCTTTGGTCTAGTTTCAGTTGTTGTGGTTAGTGTGTAGATGCTGAGTGGTGTTGGTGGCCTATGAGGTACCGGAGATCAGACTAGATGACTTAGATCAGTGATACCTTCTGGCATTACACTCCGAGTATGACTCTAATTGGACTGTGTGTGACAGGAGGAGCATAGACTCGGGTATCAGGGGGCTGACTCTTAGTGTCTGTATTCACACACTGATATGGCTTTCAGTCACCAAACTGTACCATAGAATCTCTGTGGATAGTAATGCCATGGGTGAATAACAAGAATATAGCAGTAGGGATATACTACCGACCACCTGACCAGGATGGTGATAGTGATTGAAATGCTCAGGGAGATTAGAAAAGCTATTAAAATAAAAAGCTCAATAATGGGGGTTTTCAGCTATCCCCATATTATACTCAAGAAAGATCTTGGAGTCATTGTGGATAGTTCTCTGAAAACATCCACTCACTGCAGCGGCAGTCAAAAAAGCGAACAATGTTGGGAATCATTAAGAAAGAGATAATCAGACAGAAAAGATGATATTGCCTCTGTATAAATCCAGGGTACACCCACATCTTGAATACAGTGTGCAGATGTGGTCACTCCATCTCAAAAAAGATATATTGGAATTGGAAAATGTTCAGAAAAGGACAACAAAAATGGTTAGAGATATAGAACGGCTTCTGTATGAGATTAATAAAACTGGGACTTTGCAGCTTGGAAAAGAGATGACTAAGGAGGGGTATGATCGAGGTCTATAAAATCAAGAGTGGAGTGGAGAAAGTAAATAAGGAAGTGATATTTACTTCTCATAACACAATTTCATTCGGTGACCCCTAGTTCTTAATAGGCAGCAGGTTTAAAACAAACAAAAGGAAGTATTTCTTCACATAACTCACAGTCAACCTGTAGAACTCTTTGCCAGAGGATGTTGTGAAGGCTAAGACTATAATAGGGCTCAAAAAAGAACTAGATAGATTCATGGAGGATAGGTCCTTCAATGGCTATTAGCCAGGATGGGCAGAGATGGGGTATCTAGCCTCTGTTTGCCAGAAGTTGGGAATGAGCGACGGGATGGATCACTTGATGATTACTTGTTCTGTTCATTCCCTCTGGGGCACTTGGCATTGGTCACTGTTGAAGACAGGATACCAGGCTAGATGGACCTTTGGTCTGACCCAGTATAGTCGTTCTTATTGAGAAGTAATGTTATCAATTGAAATAGTTAGCCTAACCTAGAAGCAGTGCTGCTATATTAAAAAACTCCTCTTAAAAACTTCTCTTGGGACCTCCTCATAATTCCTATGTAATTAACTTACCCCTGAGTCCATACTAGGCTAGTGTATTGACAGCAGAGCCAAATGGATTTTGTAGAAATGTAGGTCTGGAAGGGACCTCAATAGGTCATCTAGTCCAGTCCTCTGTACTGAGGCAGGATTAAGTATTATTTAGACCATTCCTGACAGGTGTTTACCTGGTTCTTAAAAAACCTCCAATGATGGAGATTCCACAACCTCCCTAGGTAACTTGTTCTGGTGCTTAACTTCCCTTACAGTTAAGAAGGTTTTTTTCCTAATGTCTAATCTAAGTCCCCCCTGCACTAGTTTAAGCCCATTACTTCTTGTTCTGTCCTCGGTGATGAAGGAGAACAATTTATCGCCTATCTCTTTATAACAGCCTTTTATGAAAAGACTTATTACGTCCCCCTTCAGTTTTCTCTTTGCCAGACTAGACAAACCAAATATTTTCAGTCTTTCCTCATAGGTTTTTCTAGAGCTTTAATCATTTTTGTTGCTTGTCTCTGAACTTTTTCCATTTGTTCACATCTTTCCCAAAGTGTGGTGCCCAGAACTAGACACAATACTCAAGCTGAGGCCTAATCAGGGCTGAGTCGAGCGGAAGAATTACTTCTCATGTCTTGTTTATAACACTTCTGCTAATACATCCTAGAATGATGTCTCCTTTTCTTTTTTTGCAACAGTGTTACATTGATTCATATATAGCTGATAATCAACTATAGCCGTCAATCTTTTTCTGCAGTACTCCTTCCTAGGCAGTCATTTCCCATTTTATATCTGCAATTGATTGTTCCTTCCTAAGTATAGTACTTTGAAATTCAGTATGGACAAATGCATTCTACTTACGGCAGACCATTTCTCCAGTTTATCAAGACCATTTTGAATTCTAATCCTGTCCTCCAAACCACTTGCAACCCCTCTCAGCTTGGTATCGTCCGCAAACTTTATAAATGTAGTTTCTCTGTTACCTAAATGAGTGCTTCATGTTGATCTTGTCATGGAGGTGTGTGGGGCTCTTGAGAAATTATATATCTTCTGTATTTCATGAACAGCCCAATCCTGACAGGTGCCAAGCACCTGTGTCTATTGATTTCAATGTGGGAATGGGGGTGTTCAACACGTGAGCTTCATGTTTGCTTTTGCTGGAGAGCTTGTGTATTTAAGAGCAAAGTCAGCTGTGCAGGGAAGCTTCAGGAAGGGTGTGTTGATGCTCTTGACTCTTTTACTTCAGGATGCAATTACGAACTGAAATCCAGTTGTGGAAGCCTATCTGATCAATGATTGATACATTTGTGTTACTCAGCAGGTGGTGGTATGAATCCAATGAATGAGAGAGTTCTGTGGCACCTTATAGACTAACAGATGGATTGGAGCATAAGCTTCCATGGGTCAATACTCACTTCATCACAAAAGCTTATGCTCCAATCCGTCTGTTAGTCTATAAGGTGCCACAGGACTCTTTGTTGCTTTTTACAGATCCAGACTAACATGGCTACCCCTCTGATACTAGTCTCTAAGTACTAAATGCTCCTTATTGAGCTCTGGCACAGGAGTTGCAGGGAAGGCTCAGAAAAGAGACCTAGGTACAGGGAGAGCTCTGGGAAGCAGCAGAGGTGCGGCTAACATGTAGGATGGGGTCAGAATGCAGTGAAGATAACAGGCAGGTACACTTCAGTCCATGGGTCTCATTTCCTGCAGGGCCTCATGGTGACTAAACACTCCTTTGCAGGGAGTCCTTTGGTGCTTTTATATCCAAGTGATACTTCTCAAGTGTAAAGGTAGATACACTCCATCTTCCGAAACAAAACTCTGTGGGCTTATAACATTTGCAGATGATGCCAAGCTGAGAAGTGCTGCAAGCACGTTGGAGGGTAAGTTCAGAATTAAAAATTAGCTTGACAAATTGGAGAATTGATCTGAAATCAACCAGATGAAATTCAATAAAGACAAGTGCTAAGCCCTTCACTTAGGAAGGAAAATCCAATGTGCAACTACACAATGGGGAATAACTGGTTAGGCGGTAGCAGTGCTGAAAAGGAGATGGGGGTTGTAATGGATCACAACCAGAATATACATCAACATCCTGGGGCATAGTAAGAGGAGTGTTGTATGTAAGACATGGGAGTTAATTGTTCCACTCTGCTCAGCACTCATGAGGCCACAGCTGGAGCACTGTGTCTAATTCTGAGCAGCACACTTTAAGAAAGATGTGGACAAATTGGAGAGAGTCCAGAGGAGAGCGACAAAAATTATAAAAACTATGAAGAAAGGGTGAAAAAAAAAAAAAGGGCATGATTCATCTGGAGGAAAGATGACTGACAGGGGACCTGATAAGTCTTCAAATATGTTCAGAGCTGTTTTACAGAGGACAGGGATCAATTGTTCTCCATGTCCACTGGAGGTAGGACCACAAGTAATGGGCTTAATCTGCAGCAAGGAAGATATAGGTTAGATATTAAGAAAAATATTCTAACAATGAGGGTAATTAATCTCCAGTGGCTTCCAGTAGAGAAGGGGAGATCCCTGTTGGATGTTTTAAGAACTGGTTGGACAAACACCTGTCAGGATTAGTCTAGGTTTATTTGGTACTGCCTCAGCACTGAGAGGCTGGACTTTGACTTCTCAATGTCCCTTCCAGTGCCACATTTCTAAGTTTCTATGAAGCTGAAACTAGACAAAGTCAGACTGGAAATATGGTATAAATGTTTAACAGGTCAGGAGAGGATAATTAACCTTACCTTACGCAGGCTCAGGATGGACTCCCACACCCCTGGGAACATTTTTAAATCACAATTGAAAGTGTTTGTAAAAAATACTCATGTTCAAACAGAGGTTAGCTCAGGGAAGTCTTATGGCCTGTCATGCAGGAGGCTGGACTACTAGATGATCTCAATTAATGGACCTATCCTCTGTGAACTCATCTAATTCCTTTCTTGAAGTATATAAATGGGTTCAGAATAGAACTGGGCAAGTTCAGGGGGGATAGGTCCATCAAAACCTGTTAGCCAAGATGGTCAGGAATGCAACCTCATGGTGTCAGTAAACCAACTGGCAGAAGCTGGGACTGGATGATGGGGGGGATGGATCACTAGAAATTACCCTGTTCTGTTCATTCCCTCTGAAGTATCTGGCAACAGCTGCAGTCAAGACAGGCTACTGGACAACTGTGCTGATCCAGTATGGCCGTTCTTATGTTCAGTGGTACCTTCTGTTCTGATTAAACATCTACTTTGTATGATTAGGAAACAGCACAAGAAATCTTTACCTTCTTTGTATTTAGTAGAACTTTGGCTAGTTTTGTTCTTTGCCCTTACTAGGGCCTTAGAAGAATTATATACCTGTACAGCTGCCATTCTAACCTTAATAGTTATGTAGCAGTGAATTCAGTCTCTCGTATCGCCTGTACTCCCTATATTTCATAAGGCAGTGCACTCGTTTCCTCACCTGTACAATGCAGATAATATTTACCTGTCTGTGGGGAACAGAGGACTTGAATTTCAAAGCTCAGGAACAAACTACAGGTGATAGCTGTTAGTCAGGTTGTTTAATGCGTGACTAGAAGACACCCTGATATTACAATGATGAATGTGGTGTAAGAATGTCTAAGCTATAACAGAAGAGTAAGTCCCGTGCACGGTGCCTGGTAAAATGCTGTTTGAGCCTTATGTGAGGGAAGCACCTGGGCCCAGATTCCTAAGAGTATTTAGGCTTACGGTTGCCAACTTTGTAATATTTAAAAACAGGACACTCCGGCAAGAGTGCTGGAACCTCTTTTCTTCCCCCTGAGGACTCATCCCTCCCCTACCTGTTCTCCAGAGGCCCTGCCCAATAGTCACTCCTCTGTCTCTCCTCTCTCCTGCCTCCTTCTGCACAGATTGGTAGGGACTTGCCTGCAGCCTGATGCAGGTAGGAGGCAGCCCTGCTTGAGCAGGGGCTGACACTGGGTGATGGCCAGTGCCTCCCTGCCTCCCCCACCCACAGTAACCAGACTTTGGGTGTCCAGTCAGTAGATCTGACTGGACACTGTCGGAGCCCCTTTTTGACCGGACTTTCCAGTTGAAAACCAGGCACCTGGTCACCCTATTTCGGCTCCATTGATTTCCATGGAAGTTTGGAGCCCAAATACCTTTAGGGACCTGATCCCCGAGCCAAGCCACAGAAGAGTGGGCACAGAATCCACGTGCAGTCCTACAGCCGGCCTGGGGGAGGCGGTCACGGCAGCCAAGCCCAGCTGGGAAGGGCGAGCTGCCCCTGCCCGTGTGTCTCGCAAGGGCCCTCCCCCTCGGACTACAACTCCCAGGCGCCCTTGCGGGCTGCGGGGGCTCCCATTGGCTGAAGGGCCCCTCTGCCCCCACGTGACGCTCCAGCTGGTGCCCGCCCCGCAGGTGGGGCCGGGGCGGAATGGCGCTGGGGCGGCGGGACTCGCTGGCGCTGCTCACCGACCTCTACCAGTTCACCATGGCCTACGGCTACTGGCGGGCCGGGCGGCAGCGGGAGCCGGCCGAGTTCGAGCTCTTCTTCCGCCGCTGCCCCTTCCAGGGGGGCTTCGCCCTGAGCGCGGGGCTGGGCGAGTGCCTGGCCTTCCTGCGGGGCTTCCGCCTGCGCGAGCCAGGTAGGGCCGGGCCGGGCCGGGCCGGGCCGTGCCA
>NC_133770.1:299339490-299344420 GCF_003597395.2 Chelonoidis abingdonii | reverse complement strand
CTTCGTGGTCGTGTCGCGCGGGTGACTTCTGGGGCGGTATGGTGTGCCTGTTGCTTTGTCTTGCGGGGCTTTGGCTCCTGCGCTTGCGCGGAGCCCAGGTGGTAGGGCTCTTGTGTTTGTGCGCGGCCGTCCGGGGCGCGGCGAGGGTGCGGGGGCGGCAGAAAGGATAGAATATGTGGGCAGGGCCAGGTGAAGGCGTGGGTGGGGGGGGCAGGCAGCCGATAGCGGGGTTGTGCCGAGGGATGGCTGGGTTTGGGTGGCGTCCAGGTCGTCATACGGCTGTGCCGGTGAGTGGGTGTGGTGTGGGCATCGCGATAGTTCGGGCTGTGGCCGGGTATGTGGGTGTGGTCAGGCAGGCATTTTATCGGGGCTGTGTTCCGGGGAGTTGGGGGGGGGGTGTTGTCTGTTAGGCAGTCATTATCGGGGCTGTTGTGCCGGGGGAGTGGGGGGGGGGCAGGCTAGACATATTCGGGGCTGGCCGGGGAGTCGGGGGGGGGTGGAAGGTTTCAGCATAGCGGGGCTGTGTGCCTAGGGCGTCCGGGGGGCGGAGAGGGGCAGCATACGGGGCTGTGCCCAGGGAGCTTGGGGGGGTGACGGGGGATGGTCAGGCATACGGGGCTGTGCCAGGGAGCCAGGGGGAGATGGGGCAGGCAGCATTATGGGGCAGTGCCTGAGGCGCGAGTGGTGTGTGGGGGGGAGCCCAGGATATGGGGGCAGGCAGGGAGCGTGGGGGGGGACAGGCAGCATACGGTGCAGTGCCAAGAGAGCGGAGGGAGCCGGGGCAGGCAGCATACGGGGCTGTGCAGGGAGCGTGGGGGGGGCAGGGCAGCATACGGGGTAAAGTGCTGGGGGCAGGGCAGCATACAGGGCTGTGTCAGGGAGCGGGGGGGGGGGGGCAGGCAGGCATATGGGGGCGTGTGTCTTGGGGGGGGCAGGCGCATACAGGGCATGTGCCAGGAGCGTGGGGAGCAGGCCAGGCAGGCATACGGCGAGTGCCAAGGGAGCGTGGTGAGAGGGGCAGGCAGCATACGGCGAGTGCCAAGGGAGCGTGTGGGGGGGCAAAGGCCCCAAGCCCATATGGGGGGGCCCCCCCCCCCCCAAAAAGTGCAGGGAGAGTGTGGTGTGGGGGGCGAGGCGGATATGTGGCAGTGCCAGGAGCGTGTGGGGGGAGGGCAGGCAGCATACGGGGCAGTTGCGGGGAGAGGGGCAGGCAGCATTCGGGGCTGTGCCAGGGACGTGGGAGGGGCGTCAGGCGCAATACCAGGGGCTGTGCCGCAGCGTGAGGGTGGGGGCAGCAGCATCCGGCTGTGCCACGAGCGTGGGGGGAAGGACTAGGGGCGTGTCAGGTAGCGGAGGGGGGGGCAGGCGAGCATCGGGGCCTCTCCAGGGGAATGGCGTGGGGCGCAAGCATACGGGTCATGTTCAGGGAGCTCGGGGGGGCAGCAGCATCCGGCTGTGGCCAGGGAGCGAGGGGGGGGTCTGCGCCATCGGGCTGTGCCAGGAGCGGGGTGGGGACCCAGGCAGATAACGGGCTGTGCCAGGGAGCGGGGAGGCCCCAGGTCAGATACGGGCTGTCCAGGAGACGCGGGGGGGGGGACCAGGCAGCAACGGCTGTGCGGGGAGCGGAGGGGGGGGGCGCCAGCAGCTATTACCGGGCTGTGCCTCGGGGGGGCACCCAGGCCAGTATACGGGCTGTGGCCGGGGAGCGGGGGCAGGCATGCATCGGGGCTGTGCAGGGAGCGAGGGGGGGGACGCCAAGGATGCATACGGGCTGTGCAGGAGCGGGGGGGGAGCCGGCAGCATACGGGCCTGTGCACAGGGAGCGGGGGGGCAGGGGGAGGCAGCAAGCGGGGCTGTGCAGGGGGGGGGAGGGGCGGCAGCAGATATGGGCTGGCAGGGAGCGTGGGGGGGGGCAGGCAGCACAATACGGCGCTTGCTGGGGTTTTAGGCAGGCTAGGCAACGGGTCTGTGCAGGGAGCGTGGGGCGGCGAGGGCAGCCTAACAGGGCGTGCCAGGAGGGGGGGGGGAGAGGGGAAAGGGACAATACGGGCTGTCCAGGCGAGCGGGCGGGGGCAGAGGGAGCAAGCATCTACCGGCTGTGCAGTGGCGGGGGGGCAGCGGGGAGGCAGCAATAGTCGGGCTGTGCCCAGGGAGCGTGGAGCGGGGCAGCACTCATACGGGCTGTGCCAGGGTAGGGGCGGGCGGGCAGGGGCAGCAGCATCGGGCACTGATGCCAAGAGAGGCGGGGGGGGGAAGGAGATGAGTGGGGCTAGTGCCAGGGAGCGGCGTGGGGGGGCAGGCAGCATACGGGGCTGTGCAGGGAGCGTGGAGGAGGAAGGCAGCATAATCGGGGCTGTGCCCGGGGCGTGGGGAAGAGGGTCAGGCCGCATACGTGCGAGTGCCAGGGAGCGGTGGGGGGGGGGGGGACCTGGGCAAAAGCATATGGGTTATGTGGCAGGGAGCATGTGGGGGGGGGGCACAGGCAGCATATGGGGCAGTGCCAGGGAGCGTGTGGGGGGGGCAGGCAGCATATGGGGCAGTGCCAGGGAGCGTGTGGGGGGGGCAGGCAGCATATAGGGCAGTGCCAGGGAGTGTGGGGGGCAGGTGGGATGGGGACAGTACCAGGAAGGTAGTAGGCACAGGCAGGGTGGGGTAGTGCCAGGGAGCATGGGAGGCCAGGCAGGATACAGGAAAGTGCCCGGGCGTGTGGGGGAGGAGGAGTGCCAGGGTGCGTTAAGGGAGGGCACTGTCAGGAATCTTTGGTGGCAGTGCCAGGAAGCTGGAGGGTGGCAGGTGGAGGCACTTGGGACAGTGATGGGGAGCCTTGGGAGCAGGCAGGGTAGGGGGTCAATGCCAGGGCGCAGTAGGGGCAGAAGTGGCATAGGCATAAGCAGACTAAGACTTAGGGCCCTAAGCAGCTCAAGGCAGCACTTTATTTGCTTTTTTAGTATGTGTTGTGTGAGGGGCTCCCCGGGAGGGCCCCCACAACATTATTCCTGCTTAGGGGCCCCCAGTGGGCTAGCACTGCCTCTGAGTAGGGGCAGGGCTGGGTAGCAGGCAGGGGCAGGGAGCATTCGGGGCAGGTGGAGGAGGGGTGTTTGTTAGGGACTGGCCATCAGTGCCTGAGAGTTGTAGGTGCAGGGCCAGGTGGCAGGCAAGGTTGGGGGCGGGGGCAGGGCCATGGGGCATTGGAGCAGGCAGGGGGTGGGTGGCGCAGGGAAGCTTTGGAGGCAGGCAGGGGATGGGTGGGGCAGGGAAGCATGGGGGCAGGCAGGGGAAGGGTGGCGCAGGGAAGTGTTAGGAGCAGGATGTCAGTGCTGGGGGATTGGTGCTGGGGAAATGGCAGGACAGGTTTTGCCTCATGTTGGGGATGAGCTACAAACCACCTGGGCTTCCACCTGTGTGGCACAAAGCAGAGTCACAGCCCTTGCGTTCCCCTCACCTGCCCCAGGCAGGGTCCCTACCGGGAGGAGGGCATTACTAGAGACCCTGTACCATGTCTCCGAGTGCTGCTTGCCCAGGGGGTGGGGGAGCCTGGGGCCCTCTGTCTAGGTTTCTAGGTTGTTATAAGGTCACTTCTCCCTGTCATGTGTCAGTGCCACCTTCCTACACTGCCCGCCCTGTAAACTGCCTCTTCCCTGACTCTGAGGCAGGGGTGGCTCTATGTATTTTGTTGCCCCAAGCATGGCAGTCAGGCTGCTTTCAACAGCTTGCGGCATGAGGTCCACCGGTTCCGCACCTTCAGTGTAACCGCTGCCGAATTGTCGCCGAAACC
This sequence comes from Chelonoidis abingdonii, assembly GCF_003597395.2. NCBI lineage: Eukaryota > Metazoa > Chordata > Testudines > Testudinidae > Chelonoidis > Chelonoidis abingdonii. Next base: position 299,340,645 of record NC_133770.1, on the reverse strand, counting down.
GCAGGACTGGCGGACCTCCCGCAGGCGCGCCACTGGAACCAGCCTGACTGCCACCCTCACTGTGACCGGCAGGCCGCCCCCCGCGGCTTGCCACAGCAGGCACCTGGTTGGTGCACTGCTGCCTGGAGCCACCCCTGCTCGGAGGCCAGGTCTGCGCTGTAGCAGAGATATGGTGCCTCGCTATGCTGGCATAATCCCATAGTGCAAACCGAAAGGGGGTTGCAAAGAGGATGCAGCTCAGTTGTTCTCAGTGGTGGCAGATGACAGAACAAGGAGCAATGGTCTCAAGTTGCAGTGGGGGAGGTTTAGGTTGGATATTAGGAAAAAGTATTTCCCTAGGAGGGTGGTGAAGCGCTGGAATGAGTTACCTAGGGAGGTAGTGGAATCTCCTTCCTTAGAGGTTTTTAAGGTCAGGCTTGACAAAGCCCTGGCTGGGATGATTTAGTTGGGGGTTGGTCCTGCTTTGAGCAGGCGGTTGGACTAGATGACCTCCTGAGAAAAAGGAAAATAAAACTTAGTGTTTATTTGTTGAAGTCCTTGATTTGGGGCAACGATCGAGGGACACAAGCCACACAGGAGAGGCAAAGCTGCCCAGCTGGGTTAATATTTAACAAGTGATAAACCCAAAGTCACAGAAAGTAGCAGAGTGTGATTACTACTGATGACGTGGATTAACTGGTAAACACTGGCCTCACGAAGTCCAGGGGAGATTGCTATCGGCCTGGAAGGAACCAGGATTGTCGTTCCCTCCCCATTCCCAGTTGTCTTGCCCCCCATGCATGCCCCTTTTTATAGAAACAGGACGTGGCACTTTGCACACATGCTCATGAGGATGCTCTCTTGAGCATTAAGGCCCTGTCCTTGGCAGCTTCTGCGAATATAAATATCAACAGCAGCAACAGCGTCATGCACAGAGGAGAGAGGCCAAGAAAGAAATCTGGGCCGGAGGAGTTAGAGAGAGTGGGAAAACTGAGATCTGGTCTACAACAGGTTGGCCGCTTCAGAGGTGGGAAAAAATCGCATGCTCCTGAGCCAATGCGGCTTGCTGCTCTTGTCCTGACGCTCCGTTGGGGAGGTGGAGTCCCTACACTGACAGAAAAAAATCCCTTCTATATGCTGCAGTCACAGAATATCACGGTTGGAAAGGACTACCAG
>NC_133770.1:299316746-299337294 GCF_003597395.2 Chelonoidis abingdonii | reverse complement strand
GGGATAGAGAATAAGACAGAGAATTTCTTATTGCCCTTATATAAATCCATAGTACGCCCACATCTTGAATACTGTGTACAGATGTGGTCTCCTCATCTCAAAAATGTTATACTGGCATTAGAAAAGGTTCAGAGAAGGGCAGCTAAAATGATTAGGGGTTTGGAATGAGTCCCATATAAGGAGAGATTAAAGGGGCTAGGACTTTTCAGCTTGGAAAAGAAGAGACTTAAGGTATGGCTACACTTGCAGCTGTACAGCGCTGGGAGTTAAACCTGTCTTCGTACAGCTGTGTAGGGAAAGTGCTGCAGTCTGGCCACACTGACAGCTGCCAGTGCACTGTCATGGCCATATTTGCAGCGGTTTTGGGAGTGGTGCATTATGGGCAGCTACTATCCCAGCGATCAAGTGGCTGCAATGGGCTTTTCAAAGGGTGGGGTGGAGTGTGACAGGGAGCGTGAGGGAGAGAGAAAGTGGATTTTTGGAGCCAACACTCTGTCAGCATCTGCAAGTTGTGACCCCCTCCCTTACCCCTCTCTCGCTCACTAAAAGTAAATAGCCTTCTTTGTTTTTTTCCTCACAGACCAGATAAGCAGCCTCCCCGAAACGGACCCCCCCTTCCTCCCGCATGCTGTGCTGCTTCTCTCCTCAAGCCCCCTCTCAGCTCTAGCTGTGGGTGTTCTAAAGGGAGCTCATTCATAGCAAACAGTAGCTGTGTTTGGTTTTTTGATAAGCAGCTTCGGAAGTCCAGAGTTCCCAACAAAACAGAGAGAGTCATCTTTACTTAAAAGCATTATAGGAAGCTTCCAGAGGTCAGTTACAGCGTAGTAAGATTATTCCCTGTTTACACTGGCACCCCAGCGCTGCAGCACCAGCAATATTCTCTTTATTCCTCTCGTCAAGGTGGAGTACATGCAGCGCTGTAGCCAGGGAGATACAGCGCTGTATGTGCCTTGCCAGTGTGGATGGGAAGTGAGTTACAGCGCTGTAAGGCCACCACCAGCACTGTAACGCTCAAGTGTAGCCAAGGCCTAAGAGGGGTTATGATGGAGGTATATAAAATCATGAGTGGTGTGGAGAAAGTGAATAAGGAAAAGTTATTTACTTGTTCCCATAAATTAGAACTAGGGGCCACCAAATGAAATTAATGGGCAGCGGGTTTAAAAAGGAAGTTCTTCTTCACACAGCGCACAGTCAATCTGTGGAACTCCCTGCCTGAGGAGGTTGTGAAGGCTAGGACTATAACAGGGTTTAAAAGAGAACTAGATAAATTCATGGAGGTTAAGTCCATTAATGGCTGTTAGCTAGGATGAGTAAGGAATGGTGTCCCTAGCCTCTGTTTGTCAGAGGGTTGTGATGGATGGCAGAGGAGAGATCACTTGATCATTATTTGTTAGGTTCACTCCCTCTGGGGCACCTGGCATTGGCCACTGTCGGAAGACAGGATTCTAGGCTGGATGGACCTTTGGTCTGACCCAGTATGACCATTCTTGTGTTTTTATGTTAAACAGTAATAAGACTCCAGGATCTCATCGTATTCACCCAAGAGATCTGAAGGAACTCAAATGTGAAATTGCAGGACTACTAACTGTCATCTGTAACCTATCATTTAAATCAGCTTCTGTACCAAATGACTGGAGGATAGCTAATGTGACGCCATTTTTTTAAAAGGGTTCCAGAGGTGACCCTGGCAACTACAGGCCAGTAAGCCTCAGTTCAGTACCGGGCAAATTGGTTGAAACTATCATAAAGAACAAAATTGTCAGACACATAGATGAACATCATTTGTTGGGAAATAATCAACATGGTTTTTTTAAAGGAAAATCATGCCTCACCACTCTACCTGGGAGGCAGTGACCATGAGATGGTCGACTTCAGGATCCTGACACAAGGAAGAAAGGAGATCAGCAGAATACAGACCCTGGACTTCAGAAAAGCAGACTTTGACTCCCTCAGGGAGCTGATGAGCAGGATCCCCTGGGAAAATAACATGAGGGGGAAAGGAGTCCAGGAGAGCTGGCTGTATGTTAAAGAATCCTTATGGAGGCTGCAGGAAAAAAACATCCCGATGTATAGGAAGAATAGTAAATATGGCAGGCGACCAGCTTGGCTTAACAGTGATTCATAAATGATCTGGAAAAAGGGGTAAACAGTGAGGTGGCAAAATTTGCAGATGATACAAAACTACTCAAGATAGTTAAGTCCCAGGCAGACTGTGAAGAGCTACAAAAGGATCTCACAAAACTGGGTGACTGGGCAACAAAATGGCAGATGAAATTTAATGTTGATAAATGCAAAGTAATGCACATTGGAAAACATAATCCTAATACTATACATATACAATGATGGGGTCTAAATTAGCTGTTACCACTCAAGAAAGAGATCTTGGAGTCATTGTGGATAGTTCTCTGAAATCATCCACTCAATGTGCAGCAGCAGTCAAAAAAGAACAGAATGTTGGGAATCATCAAGAAAGGGATAGATAATAAGACAGAAAATATCATATTGCCTCTATAAATCCATGGTACGCCCACACCTTGAATACTGCATGCAGATGTGGTCACCCCATCTCAAAAAGATATATTGGAATGGAAAAGGTTCAGAAAAGGGCAACAAAAATGATTAGGGGTATAGAACGGCTTCCGTATGAGGAGAGATTAATAAGACTGGGACTTTTCAGCTTGGAAAAAGAGACTGACTAAGGGGGGATATGAGAGAGGTCTATAAAATCATGAGTGGTATAGAGAAAGTAAATAAGGAAGTGTTATTTATTTTCCTCCTTCTCATAGAACAAGGAGCCACCAAATGAAATTAATAGATAGCAAGTTTAAAACAAATAGAGGAAAGTATTTTTTTCACTCAATGCACTGTCAATCTCTGGAATTCCTTGCCAGAGGGTGTTGTGAAGGCCAATACTCTAACAGCATTCAAAAAGGAGCTAGATAGATTCATGAAGGATAGGTCCATCAATGGCTATTAGCCAGGATGGGCAGGGATGGTGTCCCTAGCCTCTCCTTGTCAGAAGCTGGGATTGGGTGACAGGGCATGGATCACTTGATGATAACCTGTCTGTTCATTCCCTTTGGGGCACCTGCCATAGGCCACTGTCAGAAGACAGGATACTGGGCTTGATGGGCCTTTGGTCTGATCCTGTATGGCCGTTCTTATGTTCTAATGGTCATCTCCGGTCAGATGCAGTCGTTGAGGAGGTAGTTTATACTTTCCACTGAAGCAGCTGGTGCTGGCTGCTGTTGGAGATGAGCTAGTGAGCTAGCTGGAGCCCTGCTCTGCTCTGGCAATTCCTGTGCCTCAGCCGTCACTGGGCATTATGTCCACCCTCTCCCTGTGTGGGCTTCTCACCAAGGCCCTGCTTTGGGATCAGAATTGCACTGCCCACAGCCAGGTCCAAGCACAGTCACTGCCAGCACAATGCCATCATGGCTGCTCTGACTAGCCGCTTGGTCCCATCTGCTCCCGAGTGGCGCTTGGTCTTATCTGTGGAGCTGGGATGTGATGTGAACTCTCCTCTGCAGTCGTGCCTCAGCCCAGCGTGGCTTGGATGCAGCCAGACTCGGGACCGTGGCTACCCAGGCAAGAGCACAGTGGAGATCATCTGTGCTGTCCTGCCTTGGAGCTGCAGTGGGGTGGCTCTCGCAGGGTAGATGGCACTGTAGGGGGCTAGGGAACAACATGGGGGTTGGGAAAAAATTCCCTGCCCACCTCAGGGAGACCTTGGTAGTGACATCATCTAAACCCACAACCCTGCCTGCCGCTGGGCCACCTCTCCCAGGGCACGAGGGTGCTCCTCCCTCCTCTGTACTCAGGCTGAACAGCAATCTCTGGCTGCTTTCCAGAAATCGAGTACCTGCAGTCGGTCCTGCCCAGCACCATGGAGAAGGCTTTCTTTGATTACCTGCGCACTGTGGATGCCTCCGAAATCACTGTCTCCTCTGCGCCAGAGGGCTCCATCGTCTTCGCCACGGTGGGCATTAGTCACAGCAGCAGCGCAGTTCGGTGTAAAGCAGTGGCGTGGACGCAGGCTGAGACTCTTCAGGTGGTCTCTGCCTTTAGGCTTCCAGTGAATTATTCCTGAGTCAGGGTGGCCTAGTAAATAGAGCATTGAACTGAAATTGGAGAGATCTGGATTCTACTCCACTGGCCTGCTTGGGCAAGTCACATGACCCATCTGTGCAATGGGGATAATAATACTGTGTCCTTTGTAAAGCACTTTAAGATCTACTGGTGAAAGGCGTGATACACAAGCTGGTTACTATTGTTATATAATGAGGGTGTCTCAACCAATGCATTTCTCCTGGTTTTCTTCTCCTATCTCTCACCTAATATAATAATTGGAGATAGGTATATCTCCTAGAACTGGAAGGGACCTTGAAAGGTCATTGAGTCCAGTCCCCTGCCTTCACTAGCACGACCAATTTTTGCCCCAGATCCCTAAGGGGCCCCCTTAAGGATTGAACTCACAACTCTGGGTTTAGCAGGCCAATGCTCAAACCACTGAGCTATGCGTCCCCCTTGCCTGTAAGTTTGATTGTTCACCCAGAGCTCAGAGCTGAGAACAGAACCCAGGACTCCTGACTCCAAATCCTGTGATTCTCCTACGAGACCGTCCTGCCCGTTTGTGCTGGACTGGCAGTTTCCTCTACAGTGGGCAGGGTGTGGATGCAGCTGATGTTTGAATGTCTCAGTCTGTAGGCACATGTGTGAGTGCTGGTGAGTGAGAGCTGGTGCAGTAAGAGTTCAGTCAGATTCTGCCTGTTTTAGCTGAAACCAGCTTGACTTTGGGTTTAGTTCTGTCTGGTTTCTTCAAGACCAGAAGAATGAACTTGTCCTGCAAACTAAGATGTGCACTGAGCGGCGTGTTCTTAAATAAATAAAGCAAGGCCATTTCCCTCCAAATACCTGAGTCTTATTAAAAGACTCTTATCCACTCTGAAGAATGCTTTGTAGGAAAGGAAGACGCTAGTCTGGAGAGGATGGAGGCTTCTGGCTTCCAAAAATAGAGAAAAGTCCCCAGAAGGAGGAGCTACAGAAGGAGAAGGGAAATACAGAATGATTGATGGTCTAGCCCATATATAGCTATCTACACAGGAATATTCAAGGTGGGAGCCTGGTAGTTAAAGGTTTCCAGACTTTGTTCGGAAAGAGCTGAAGACTGAACATTAGTGAGAGACGGAGTTACCCCAGGTCACAGAAAGGCAGCTCTGCAGACCATCTGAGGATGTCCACCCATTCCTGGAGAGCCTGGGATTCCGGCTTGTGCAATCAGTTCTAGGGAGAACTGAGTAAAACCAGACTTAATAAGTGGGGGGGCCCCTTCCTTTGTCTCCAGCCAGATGTTCCCCCTCGTACTGTGTCAAGGTTTCTTCCCCACTCTGAACTCTAGGGTACAGATGTGGGGACCTGCATGAGAACCTCGAAGCTTAACTACCAGCTTAGATCTGGTTTTGCTGCCACCACCCAAATTATTTGAGTCATTTGGGAAACTCTATCTACCTCTTCCCCAGAATATCTCCCTCCCAAGTACTATAACCCTTCCCTGGGTAGCCTTGAGAGACTTCTTCACCAAATTCCTAGTGAACACCGATCCAAACCCTTGGATCTTAAAACAAGGAGAAATTAATCATTCCCCCTCCTTTCCCCCCACTAATTTCTGGTGAGTCCAGATCCAACCCCTTGGATCTTAAAACAAGGAAAAATCAATCAGGTTCTTAAAAAGAGGGCTTTTAATTAAAGAAAGAGAGAGGTAAAAATCATCTCTGTAAAATCAGGAGGGAAAATAACTTTACAGCATAATCAGATTCAAAGATCCCAGAGGAACCCCCTCTAGCCTTAGGTTCAAAGTTACAGCAAACAGAGGTAAACCGTTTAGCAAAAGGAACATTTACAAGTTGAGAAAACAAAGATAAAACTAACACGCTTTGCCTGGCTGTTACTTACAAGTTTGAAATATGAGAGACTTGTGCAGGAAGATTTGGAGAGCCTGGATTGATGTTGGATCCCTCTTAGTTCCAAGAGTGAACACCCCCAAAACAAAGGGCACAAACAAAAGCCTTCCCCCCACCCAAGATTTGAAAGTATCTTGTCCCCTTATTGGTCCTTTGGGTCAGGTGTCAGCCAGGTTACCTGAGCCTCTTAACCCTTTACAGGTAAAAGGATTTTGGTGTCTCTGGCCAGGAGGGATTGTACACAGGAGGACTGTTACCCTTCCCTTTATAGTTATGACATACTGGGACTCCATCTGGTAGATGGAGCCCCAAGGTTCCTGGGGTCTTAGAAGCCCAGCTGGAGTAACATCTAAGAATTCACTGATCTCCTTTGTAAAGGGCTTTCTGTTTGACAGACAAAAAGTTCTGTATAAGAGCTGTTATCTCCAGCTGAAGATCCAGTGTAGCACGCAGCAGTACAGCTAAAAACTGAAAGCCCCTGTGGGAGAAATGCAAGAGGAATTCCAGTGTGATTGCAGTCATGGGGGCTTGTGTGGGCCAGCAAGGGCCGGGGTGGGTGTCAGAGAGGCCATGGCGATTGAGGTGGTAGAGTAGAGGGGAACAGCTGGAGACATTGCAGGCACGGAGAGGGAGGGATAAGGGAGGAGGCAAAGATGTGGACCAGATTCTGCACCAGGGTGACTCAGGATGGTGGTAGAATCAACTGTGCTAGAGAAGCGGGGCAGCTACAGAGCCCTGGTGTGTGACGCGGCCCAATCCTAGCCCACGATGGGGCCTGTTGCTTGGACCCCAGTGACGTGCTGCTTCCGGCTTGCAGGGCATTGCTCCTGCAGCTTTGCAGGCACAGCGAGGACATGGCTACGAGTCCCGCGAGAGCGTCAGCCAGATGTGGGGGCCAGGTGCGGCTTTGAGGCACTGGGCCAGGGAGCGGGGGTGGGGTAAGGGAGAGAGATGAGCTGGGGTGAACCCTCCCCTTTCCCACGGCTCTTCCTCTGCAGGTTCCGCTACTGCAAGTGAAAGGGCCACTGCTGGTGGTGCAGCTCCTGGAGACCACGCTGCTGTCTCTGGTCAACTACGCCAGGTGAGAGGCTCCAGGACATGCAGTTTTGTGGGTGGAGCATCTCCAGGATGGCACCTGTTGGTTTGTTGTAGGGTCCCCAGGGCCCTAGTGTGTCACGTGCTGGGTGGGGACTGTAGGGTCCCCTGAGGCGACACGCGCTGGGTGGGGGCTGGGCACTGGGGCAATGCACTTGGTGGGGGCTGAAGGGTCCCCTGGGGCGGCACGTGCTGGGTGGGGGCTGAAGGGTCCCCTGGGGCGGCACGTGCTGGGTGGGGCTGCTGGGGTGGCAGGTGCTGGGTGTTAGATGAAGGGTTCCGGCCACTTGTGAACATTTCCTGCCCCCCCACAAGGGCAGCGCAGGTGTCTGTGTGCTGATCCCCGGCTGCATCTCTGCTCTTTCGTCTCCCATTGGCTGTGGGGCTCCAAAGTCTCCTCTGTGTCCCTTCGAGTCTCCTCATCCATCTCACCCTCCCCATCCCTGACAGCTGGAGCCGTGTCCCTCTTCCCCACAGCACCCTCCTCATCCTGACCCCTAGGTGGGCTGCTTGGTGCTTGGCTCCACGTTACTCTCCCTGTAACTCAGATCCTCCAACCTGATCTATCCGCATCTCCAGTCAGGGCCTTCTGGCTCCCACATGGTCTGGTCAAACTGATCCGCCCTCTCAGCCTCCTAGCACGTGTCCCTGTGTCATCTGCCCCTGTCGGCAGGGAGCTCATGGGCGTGGGGCCTGACCCTTCCTGGGCCCTGCTTGATGTCCAGCCGGGGTCGGTGTTCAGGGAATATTTGGGTTTTTCCTTTTCCAGCCTTGTGGCCACTAATGCTGCCCGGTTCCGCATGCTCGCTGGCCCGGACAAGAAGCTGCTGGAGTTGGGGCTACGACGTGCCCAGGGCCCAGATGGGGGCCTTTCCGCATCCAAGTACTCCTACATAGGGGGTGAGCTTAGCCCAGGAGCCAGGCTGGCGTGCCAGCTCCCTACAGCAGGGCATTCCCTGTCCCCTTTGCTCCCGTTCAGTCTGCATTCCCCTCATCCACGTGTCCCTGATCTCTCCGTTCCAGGCTTTGATTGGACCAGCAACGTGCTGGCAGGGAATCTGTATGGGATTCCGGTGCGGGGAACTGTGGCCCATTCCTACGTCATGTCCTTCACGTCGCTGGCGGAGGTGCAGCCCAAGGTTCGTGTCCCTGCCGGGGGTGGGGAGGATGGATTTGTTTAATAACTTTGCACGGTGATGAGAGGGGGTGGAGGCCTGTGCTGTAGTCTGGGGCTCTCACCCCTTCTCTTAGGAGCCTATTCAGCTTCACTTCTCCCCACCCATATGGTTCCATCCTGCTCCCTGTAGTTGTCCATCTAACCGTGGTGTTAGTGCCTAGATGCTACGCTGATGCGTGCTATGGAAATACACCGCGATCAGCGTTAGGGTGATGGGCACGTCGGAGCACACTAGAACCTTGCAGAGCACCGTGAACCATCCTGCTGCCTCCTTGGAGCATTGCATGCTGGGACTTGTAGTCTCCCTGGGACACCACCTGTGGATTGAAAAACCGACAGTGATCACAGTCTTCCTAGCTTCACACAGATTAGGAACCCACCAGCCCCCTCAGTTTGGTCACTTTGACATAGGTGAATGGCCTTTGTGCATCATCATTGCCTGTATTTAGGAATTATCTCTACTGAGCTGCTGCTTCAGAGCCAGCAGGGGACTGAGGAATCTCGAGATGTTTTTATAGGCCCTACTGAAAGCGGCCATTGTAGATGATGTGATTAGTGCCATGGAGGTGCTGTTTCCCATGCAGACCCTGAAGCCCCTGGATGGAGATGAGCCGGTGGATTTCCTGCCCCTTGCTGAGACATGGCTGAGGCAGGTGTGCCAGACCCTGCAGGTCCCCTATGACAGGGTGAACCATGGGGAGCTGGCTGCCTTCATATCGTACGCCATCGCCTTCCCCCATAACTTCTATGGGCTGGTGGACACTTACTCCATCATGGGGTGAGGAGCCGAGGGGTGGCGGTAGCCTTTTCCGAGCATGCTCGATGCTTCATGATCGTTGCACGGCACCTGGATTCCACGGTGACCAGTGTAAGTGATGTCCCATCGACTGTGGGAGCAGAGATGGCGAACTGGGTCAGATTGGGCCCAAATGGGCTGTGGGTTTATATATAAAGTGTATGTGGGGTTAAGAAGCCGGCATGAGGAAGTAGTGCCAGGGCAGCTGGTTAAATGCAGGATCTTTGAGATGATGTCTTAGAAACCAGCCAAGAGCCCCCAGAGAACCCAGCTGGGACCCCTCCTATGTGTCCCATCTCTTCTGCGTGGCGCGTGGTCCTCCATTCCCACACGCTGGGGATAGGACAGCTCTGATGATGCTGCAGAGCCTCTGGTACTGACTGTCCCGGGCAGTCCCTCTCTCCTGCTCCCGTTGTCCTTACCTTGACCTAGATGTGGAACCTCGAATTATCTCCTACCCCTGACCTGAACACAGCCTGCTTGGCCCATCTGTGTCACGGAGGGTGGGGTTCCCAGGCTTTTTTGCCAGCCAGACGCATCTTCCTCCTTGCTGTTGGCAGGAGTGGCGTCCCAAACTTCTGCGCCGTGGCACTGGCGTTGAACCAGCTGGGATACCATGCGGTAGGGATTCGCGTGGACAGTGGAGACCTCGGCAAGCAGGCGAGGGAGATTCGGCAGGTGCTCCGGACCTGCAGTGCCAAGTGAGTGCCATGCTGCTAGACAGACACTATTACCCCTCTTGCTGGGAACTCCCTTGCAAGGCTGAGACACACAGCCCTTTATGTCGACTCTGCACTAGGGGACTCCTATGTGGGGGCAATTACTGACCCTGGACGATGGCCCCTCCTTACTCGCCATGTGTAACAGTCAGATGAGCAGTCAGATCTTACCCAACCAAAAGGAGGGTGTCTCTGTCTCTGTCTGTTGTCTTCTGGGCTGGATTTTCAAGAATTGGATCCCCTTACTGCACCCAGCCCAGTCATAGTTTATAAGCCTGCACGGCAGTGACAGCACCTTTCTCTTATGTTTTTAAAAGCATCCAGGAGATTTGGATGTTACCAAACCTCATAATAAAAGATTAGGATGATGATGGCATTGCAGGAGCAAGGGAGCTGAATACCCTTATGGCTTATGTTTCATTAAGAATTGTTCACTGATTCCCAGTCACAGAGTCAAGTTCTCCACCCTTGGTGGAACCCCATGAGAGACGATGGGGTTGCACAGATGCCCCTGAAAGCAAAATTTGGCCTGCAGCTTCTTTGTGATTGGTGATGCTGCACAAACCTGAAAGAGCCCAGCTTGACTCTCAGATCCCTGGGGCAGTTTCCAGGGTGCCCAGATTGGGGGGCACTTTTATAAACTGAGCAAACTGTCCAGATTTCTGGCTGGGCTGAGAACCGCAATGCGGACACACACACTCTCATCCACCCTCCAAGATTCAGATCTAGCAAAGCTTCAACCAGCCTGTGCTGTAGGCTCAATGGTGGGGCACCTGTCCCTTGTAAGAATCCTGCAGCCATATATAGCGACTCACTTCCGTTGTGTCCAGCTTCCAGGTTCCCTGGTTTGCAACAATCCCCATTGCTGTGAGCAATGATGTCAGTGAAAGGAGCCTGGAGGAGTTAATGCAGGAGGTGAGATGGTCCTAGTACTAGCCTGCCTCTTGGAGGTGGTGTTTCAAGCTACATCTTGTTTGTGAAATTGTCTAGGGACTTGTCTACACATGAAAATTAATCTGAACTAAGGCAGGGTGTGAATTTAAGTGGATTAACTATTCCTGATTAACTCCATCTGTACTTGCTCTTATTCTGAATTAATTTAATCCATTTGAAAACTGGATTAAGCTAATTTGGAATAAAGTGCTTGGAATAAGATCATCCACGTGTGGTGTTAATCAGGAATAGCTATACTGGAATAACTGTGTGTAGACAAGCCTGAGGAGCGAAGAGAATGAATCAGCTGCCTTCAGACATGAGGGAACGGGAGGGTTCTTAGCAGGGCAGATAAACAAACACTTGGTTACCTACAGGCAGACAAGGCCTTAATCTGCATGTTCCCATGAGTGTCCAGGTGGACATATGCTGCTCCCTGATTGCTACCAGCCTGTGGCCTTCCCCACCATCAGGGAAGAACTTGTAACTATGCAAGATAAGAGAGATTAATCAGGCCTTGTGGTTCAGGGCATCAGTAGACCGCAGGACGTTTCCCATTGGCCAGCAGCGGCTTTGGGGTGGGAGTCTGCCATCCTTTGGAGCTTCAGGCTTTGCCACTGTCCATGACTACCAGGCTCCCAAATGGGAAACACTATTCCTGCCTCTGTCCGTCTGGGAACCCAATGGGGAGCCCTCTGTGGCCAGAAATACCATGTTCCTATTCAACTACCATGTTCCCAAAGATGGGGAACAGCCAGAGACCCTGTGATCACAGAAGGGAGGGCAGAGGTGGCTGGTTCAGGACTTGGGCAGGAAGATGAAGGGAGTCCTGTCCCCTTCATTCAAGGGGTTTTGCTCAGCAGGGAGCTTCTAGCTATGGGATGCTACCTTTGTGAGCCGGGTCCCAGCCCCATGCCAGCCGGTGGAGGGAGGCTCTTCATACAGCTCAAGGGAAAAAGAATTGTCCAGTGGTTAGAGCAGGGCAGAGGGGTCTGGGATTCCTGGGTTGACTCCCAGCTCTGCCACTGACTCACTGTATGGCCATTAGCACTGAACTCCCCCTGACCAGGGGTGTTGTGGGGCTTGGCTGATGTCTGTAAAGAACTTGAGATCCTCAGAGGGAAGGCATGAGCAAGGCACAGAGGTTGTAATCTCTTTAGGGCAAGTTAGTACAGCACCTAGCGCAGTGGGGTCCTGGGCCAGGCAGGACTGAGGCTGCTAGACTGTGCCGCTGCCACGATGCATCCAACAAGCAATATGGGTAATACCAACTCCTTGTCATCTGTCTCCTCTTCTAGGGGAATGAAATTGACATCATTGGAATTGGGACCAACCTTGTGACGTGCCCACTGCAGCCCTCCCTGGGCTGTGTTTACAAGGTAACCTCCTCAGTGGGATAGTCCAACAGGAGCTCATCCACAGCTCTGTTACTCTTCCGTCTCTCTCTCACACACACCCACCCAGCCACCCACCAGCCCTCCTGGAGTTCAGTGCAAACCTAGCAACTGCACCAACCTGCAGTTTCTTGACGAAACTGGCAACAATGATATACTAGCCATTAAGGCTGCAACGGTTGTCTGGGTTTATTGTGTGATCGACGGGGGTGTTGCTGTTTTCTCAAATACCTTGACTCCTCTTTCACTTTCGTTAATAGGGACTGGAAAGAGGCCCAGTGGCCTGGAGCTTAGAAAGGGAACTAGGCATCAGAGCTGGGCTCTCGTTCTAGTTTTGCTATTGGCTCACTGTGTGCAGAGTATGATAGTATCAGCTGCTGTAGATGTTTGGATGAAAAGCTCTGTGTGAGTTCACAGTATGGTGATTCGCGGGAATTATTTTGGTGGACATCCTGTTGACACGACTAAAGAGACACTGTCAGGTTAAAAATCCTGGGCCTGATTCTCCTCTCATTTACATTGGGTATGAATCCAGAGTAAGGACCATAGGGCATGGGCCTGAAAGGTCCCTCCTGATCACGGGGTCCAGCTCCCTGCTATCACAGGCAACCCTCCCAGATAATCAGAAATTAATCAATCTGCATCTTAAAACCAGTTAGAATTTTGGTCCCGCTACTCTTATTGGAAGGCTGTTCCAAAGCCTCAGTCCTCCGAAGATTAGAAACTCGTTTCATTTCCAGCCTCAGTTTATTCATAGCCAGTTTATGGCCAAGGCAGTGGAGTTATGCTAGGGTAAACTGAGAAAAGAATCAGGCTATATATATATATATATATAGTGATACAGCATGGCCAGAGGGCAGCATAAGAGTGTTAGCAGGGGGCCTTATTCCCTGCCAAGGGAGGAAGGTTTGCTTTAGATTAACTAGAGCACCTGACTCCAGTTAGAGCACCTGACTCCAGTCATGGGATATAACCCCTGCTTCAGTCAGACAGGGTGTGGCAGTTGAAGGAGAAAGGTTGGATTGGAGCAGAGTGCAGAAGAGAAGAGTTTGTCCAGAGAGAAACAGAAGGTTTGGAGGAGTGCTGTGGTGTGTTGGGAAGCCCAACAGAAACCCAGGTAAGGGGCACCAGGCTTGTATAGAAGAGAGGTGAGAAGCCCTTCACAAGCTGACGGGTATGAGAGGGAAGTAACCCAGGGGAGAAACCACTAGCCAATGTTTCACCACACAACCCAGGGCCCCTGGGTTGGACCTGGAGTAGAGGGCGGGCCCAGGTCCCTCCCTCTCCACTCCCCTCTCCAAGGACACTAGGGAGTGATTAAGAACTGGTTCAGAGGCAGCAATAGCGCCCTGAACCTACCCAGAGAAGAGAAGGCGCGAGACCCAGCAGGAAACAGTACGGCATTTGCTACAATATATAATATTATATATAAAATTGTGCGTGTGTGTATATCTGTACACGCACACACACCCCTGCTCCATCATTAACACTAGGTGATTAAAGCTGAACCATTTTATAAATCCTCATTTACATTTTGCTTTTTATCCTGTTGCTTCTGTATCGCACTGGACTTGGGCTGCCGCTGGTGAGTGTGGGGGTGGGCCTAACCCTTCCTCCATGCGACAGGGCTGGGAGCCGGAGGATAGGCTGGTGTTGCTCTGCTTCCCGCTGCCATCGGTAGGGTGGGGGGGCAGACTCCTGCTGCCGGCACCAGTCCCCCACTAATCCCCATCCACCTGGGCCTCCCCACAGCTCCTGCCACCTGTGGCCCTGCAGCCTTGAGTGCAGCCCCATCCCTGCGCGGGGAGCGGCGTAGGGCACCACCATAGCTAAGGACGGCCCTGCGTAGAAGTGAGATCCCTGTGTGGCAGGCACTGGGAGCTTCATCTTTGCTCCTTCCTCCTGTAGCTGGTGAAGGTGAATGGCTGCTCAAGCTGAAGCTGACTGAAGATGAAGAGAAGATGACCATCCCGGTGAGCAAGGTGGTGTACAGGCTCTATGCTGCCACTGTGAGACAATGACTCAGTCCTCGCCCTGAAAAATGAGAACAACATCTGGAATACAGACTGGCCATATAAAGACTGGTCCCCCAGAGACCTGAGACACTGTGTCTTAAACATATGCGGCTTGCACATCCGAGTCCTAGCTCCAGATTTAGGGGGCCAGGATTGGAGCTGGGACAAGTGCCATCGCTTTGGGTCCCTGGTTTGAGTCTGGCTCAGGGCAGTAGTTGACGGCCATTACCACGTGGACCGAATTGGCAACTAATGAAAGGGAATCTTTAAAACTCTGCATCAACCATACTAGCCCCCTTGCTGGCAGTCCCAGCGAATGCCCAGGATCAACTGGCCCTTCCCCTGGATGTGAGTCTTTCCTGCTCAGGGCGAGATATGGTGCTGCAGGAAAGCCTGCACTTGTAGCCATGCTGTGCCTGCTCTGTGGACTAAGGCCTGGTCTACACTACGATTTCAGGTCGAATTTAGCAGCATTACCTCGATTTAAGCCTGGACCCGTCCACACGACAAAGCCCTTTTTTTCGACTTATAGGGCTCTCTAAATCGATATTTTTACTCCACCTCCGACAAGGGGATTAGTGCTGAAATCAGCCTTGCCAGGTCAAATTTGGGGTAGTGTGGGCACAATTCGACAGTATTGGCCTCCGGGAGCTATCCCAGAGTGCTCCATTGTGACCGCTCTGGACAGCACTCTCAACTCAGATGCACTGGCCAGGTAGACAGGAAAAGGCCCATGAACTTTTGAATTTCATTTCCTGTTTGAACAACGTGGCGAACTGATCAGCACAGGTGACCATGCAGAGCTTATCAGTTTCCACTCCATCTATCTTTTTCATCTTGGCTGGCAGCAGACGGTGCAGTAGGACTGCTAGCCATCGTCATCTCCTGGGTGCTCCACAGAAGATGGGAATGACCTGGCTGAGTCACTCCCAGGTCTGCCCCCACACTCCTGACCGATCCCACTGAGGTCGGCTAAAAGAGCACCCAGGAGTACGATGACGATGGCTACCAATCGTAATGCACCATCAGCTTCCAAAAGGCAATGAGCTGCTGCTGTGTAGCAATGCAGTCCCACGTCTGCCAGCACCCAGGAGACGTACGGTGACGGTGAGCTGTGCAGGCTCCATGCTTGCCGTGGTATGGTGTCTGCTCAAGAAACCCAGGAAAAAAGGTGTGAAACGATTGTCTGCTGTTGCTTTCATGGGGGGGGGGAGGGAGGGAGAGGGAGGCCTGACGGCATGTACCCAGAACCACCTGTGATGCTGTTTTTGCCCTATCAGGCATTGGGATCTCAACCCAAAATCCCAATGGGCAGCGGAGACTGAGGGAAATGTGGGATAGCTACCCACAGTGCAACACTCTGGAAGTCAACGCTAGCCTCGGTACTGTGGATGCAGTCCACCAAGTTAATGCACTTAGAGCATTTTGTGTGAGGACACGCACAATCGACTGTATAAAAACGATTTCTAAGAAAACGACTTCTTTAAATTCGACCTAATTTCGTAGTGTAGACATACCCTAAGAATATCAGCCTCCAGGGACATCGAGCTCAGCATTTCCCTGTCACAGCCCAGATCTGAGCTAAACGCCTGCTTGTTTCCCTCTGGCCTTGTATCTGGGGCTGGGGTTCCCTTTCCCTAGGAGGATTCTGCTGAGCTGGGATTTCTCCCAGTATTAGGAAGGCTCCACCTCTGTGGCCAGGGTAAAATCCTCTGGCTACGCAGCAGTCCAGCCCCTCCTCACTCCCTGCCCCCTGGGCTGAGCATCCCCTGTCCTTGCTGTTTGCTCAGCTTCTAAAAGCACCAGGTGTTCCCAGAGCCTGTGGCTGAGGGCAGCTGTCGGTGTCAGGATCCCCAGAGGCTGGTCTGGAAAAGCTGCTGTTCCAGGCTCATGTTCTGCTTCCCAGAGCTGGGACCATTGACCTTTGCACTAGTGTAGCCCCCTTCCTCTCCCTACCTGAATGAGGAGATCTTGCAGCATCCCTTGCTCATAACCTCTCTCCCCTACAGCTTAACCATGCGCCCGCCAGGGAAATTGCCTCACATTCAGAGTGTGGGCACCAGTTGATGAAGCCACAGTCTTGGTCTGGATCTAAACTGGCACAGCTCCCTGACGAGGGGTATCATTGCTCTGAACCCTAGCACGCACACACCCCTAACCTGGGAGGCTAACGTCTGCCTCCGATTCCTGGCAGGTCTTGCCTTTATGGATCTGATGGCATTGGAGGAGGAGCCCCCACCCAGGGCGGGGCAGGAGGTGGCTGTCCTCCTGCTGGGGAGAAGTGAAGTGGCCAGAAGGGTGACTCCCACGGCAGTGGAGATCCTGCACCGCACTTACTTTAAAGATGGACAGGTCAGAAGAGGCGTGTGCCCCTCCCTCCTTGCAAACCGCCGGACTGCTGCAGCTTTGACCATGTTGCAAGTAGGGTGACCAGATGTCCTGATTTTGTAGGGACAGTCCTAATTTTTGGGTCTTCTTCTTATATAGGTTCCTTTTACCCTCCACCCTCATCTCGATTTTTCACACTTGCTGGCTGGTCACCCTAGTTGCAAGCTTTTCTCTCGGCCTAGCTGATTTCTTGGCTCCCTGCTGCCATGACTCCATTGATTCTCCGGTGCTAAGCAGGCTGCTGCTTAGCCCAGTACTTGAATGAGAAACCTCTAGAGAAGTCTTTGAGTAGTGCAGGGTCGGTAGCACTGTTTCCTTCAAATCAGTACTGCCCCAGCAAGATATTAGGGGTGCTGTATCATCTGTCATAGGAGGGAGAAAATCAAGGTACTGTCATCTTGGCACAAATTGCAGGAGTTAATGGGTTAAACTTGGGTGTTCACCTTACCTTCACCTAGACCTCTTGCCTCTCCATTTTCAACTGAGTGTAATAATCGCTTCCTGTCCTACACTGTTGGGTACTGCTGCTTTGTGCAGTCAGACAGCTGCCACCTTCTACCCCAGAAGTGGCTGCTTTTGGATGGGAAGTTGTCTATAGAGTTCCTACAGAGAGTAAACATCCGAAAAGGGCTGTGGGAGTCATCTGGACGAAAGAGAGTGTTTAGGAAAATCAACAGCTCAGTCCACTCTCCTCCTGGCTCTTGAGCTGCGTCTCTGGCAGCACCCAGGCTGTTCCCAGCAAGATGTGGTTCTGCTGATCAGGAATCGGGTGCACTGGGGAACTGTGAATATGTTTGAATCTTGTGTGTCTTCGTTTTCTGGCTCTAGAGAGCCTTGCAGGCAAACTGAGCTGACCAGCCCCTACCGGAGCTGTGCGGAGGGCCTTCTTCACAGTAATCTCATGCTCTGATTTGAAAGGCAGCACATGTTTGGGGGAAGGCAGGTGACCTCCTCTCCTTTGTGGGAAGATAGCAGCCAGGCAAAAGCGGCTCAGTGGGATGCCCCAGCTAGGACTTACTCATTAGCGGCACAGCTTAGGGGGTTTGTTCATGGCTCACTTTCAGCAGCATCCATGCTGTTGGTAGGTTTAGTCCTGGGTTCTCTCTTCTGCCCTGCCTCTGGCTTGCTGGGTGACCTTGGGCAAGTCACTTCCCTTTGCTATGCCTCAGTTTCCCCTCTAAGTGGGGATAATACCTTCGGGGAGGAGGGGCTTTGAGAATTAATGTGTACAAGGCGCTTTACACTTACTGCCTCTTATTGTGCCATTGCAGTGTTGTTATTAAATCTTAGATGTGGGGAGAAGCAAACCCCGGCTCTGAACTCCCCCAAACTCAGCTTCATCTTGGATCCAGACCCCTGTTCTGCTCAGGCCCAGCTCTCGCTTTTAATACAAACCTTTGTCCTTCTGTCCTTCTCCCCCTTCCGAGCAGGTTTGCCAGGCTCTTCCCAGCCTGCTGGAAATCAAGAGCCACGCACAAGCCTCTTTGAGCATGCTCAGCCCTGCACACAAGAGACTCCAGGACCCAGAGCCTTACCAGGTATGTGAGCCAACTGGCTGTGCACAGGCCATCTCCAACGGCAGGGCGTTTTCGAGCTGAGCTCTTCCACCTCGACTTGGGATCACGCCTTGCAGGGGTAGGCCTGATCAGTACTTGGCTGGGAGACTTCCAAGGAGCACCCAGGGTCTCCAGGTGGTGCTCTTCCTTCTGACTCTGCTGTCCATGCAATACTTGGGAGGGCTACGCTTCAGGGAACAACGTGAGTGGCTGAGTAGATATTCTCTCCTGTCAGTGCTCTCTGGAATGCCCTCTTGCAGCACTAGGGGGCGTTGTGCTGCCCCCTTTCAATGATGCACCTTCCGGTGGCATCTTTCACAGGGGAAGTAAAACTGAGGTCCTGACAACCTGTGATCATTAAAGACCTGCTGGCACTTTTTGCGGGAGTTAATCCTGGCTGCATTCTCTATTGTCTCCCTAAACATGCTTTGCAGTTTCATCTCATGCAGGATTTCCTCTGCACAGCATTGTTATGTGCTGTTAAATGACTTTCCCGTTGCACTGCAGAGGTGGCTGCATTTCGCTGGTGGATGAAGTGTTTCCTGGCTAGAGTGTGTTCATTGCTTTGTGATGAGAGCCACCATGGAGGCGCCCGTTCTGATAATATATCCGACCTTTTCCTTCTGTTCTTCTCTGCCTGTCGTCTGGGGCTCTGGCAAGTCGGGAGCCTTCATCCCAATCATACAGGGCTCCGTCCCTTATAGCCTGTGATGAGACAACAAGAGAACAAGAGTGGCATCTTACATCAAACCACTGACCAGTTTCCTCCCGTCTCCCCCTCTGTTCGCAGGTTGCTGTGACTGAGAAGCTGCACTTTCTCCTCAGTGACCTGAGTCGATCCAGCCAGTGAGCTGCCCTGCCTGCATCATCTCGTCCAGCAGCAAACTGCACCTGTGCAAGCCGAATTAACCTGCACAAAGACCTGGCCACTCTCAGGGCCTGGGCCTTTCTATTTAATTATCTAATCCTTTTTGAATGATGGTTTTGCTGTGCAGGGCAGTAGCTACAGGGCAGTCCATCTCCAACAGGTACGGCAAACATCCCCGAACAGCACGTGCGCAGACGGGAAGGAGATTTTTCTGATCCGATTTGAAATGCAAGGGGAGGCATTGATGGGGGCAGAGATCCACCAAGGCTCTGCCTAGTTTTACTCTACTAACAGTGTGGCTTAAGTGTTGGGATCTGCAGCTGTCCTCGAGTGCTGTTCTTCCGCCGTCTCTGCCGAGTGGTTTGGAAAGTCTTATCTCCTTATGTTGTCCCTCCCAGAATTTTCTATGAAAACAGCACTTTCCTCAATAGGCCTGTTTGCTGCGTGTCTTTGGAGTCGCACCTTCTGACTTTAATGCCTAAAATAAGGGAGTGTTTGTAGTGCAGAGCCATCCCAGCTATGGGAGAATGAGCTGGATTCTACTCTGGGCTCATGCATCATGAGCAAAGTTGTTTAAGAAACAGCAGATTTATCCTAAGCAGAATCAAACTCTTATCATAAACACATTGATTAGGAAATTTTCTGTTTAAAGTCTAGGGCTATTAATTCTCTTTAGCTTATAGCTAAGTGTAGGCTCTCAGTAATTGTATTGAGCCAGGACTTGTTCTGTATCCTGTCCAATGGTGACCAGTGCCAGATGCTTCAGAGGAAGGTACAAGAAACCCCATGGGCTGCATCTAAACTGGGGAAACTTATGATCTAAGCCTGAAATGAGCTGTGGCCAGGGGGCTCCCAGTGGGGTTCTGTGCACAGCTCCTTGCAGGAGCAGCAGTTTAATCTTCAGTTGTAAGTTTAAGAATACAGACTGACCTCTTACAGTTGGATCTTTGAGTAGGAATCCAACCCATTATTTCTCCCAATCCCACTTTGCCTGCAGATCCCAGGAGAGGCCTTGCAGGGTCTTTAGTAATACAAGTACAGTGTAAACAGCATAGAGGCAAGTGATTGGAGCCCCACAATCTGCATTGTGGCGCTTTCATGAAATCTCTCTCTAAACATGTGATGGAAATGCTTCCCCTGCAGTGACTGACAAACCATTAAATGTTTGGATTGCAAAGGCCCCGTTGTGCTGCACAAAACAAGGAGAGGTGTGGCCCCTGCTCTGAAGAACATACCCAAAGTTAGTGCATGAAAGCTAGAGTGTGAAACCAGAAAGAGAGAGAAATTAACCGGTTAGCTTGTTTTCACTGTCCAGCTTGAGAGAAGTACAAAAAAGTAAAAGAATTTTTAACAGGGTAACTGACCATTAGGGATGGGGTGGATTCTCCATTACTTGGAGTCCTTAAATCAAGGCTGAATGGCTTTCTAGAAGCTGTAGCGCAACCAAAAGCTATAAGCTGCCTGCAGGAATCACTGTGTCAGGGTCTGTGACCTGTGCTATGCAAGAGGTCAGACTAGAGCCTGGGTAGGCAACCTATGGCACGCATGCCGAAGGCCGCACACGAGCTGATTTTCAGTGGTACTCACACGCCCAGGTCCTGGCCACTGGCCCAGGGGGCTCTGCATTTTAATTTAATTTTAAATGAA
>NC_133770.1:299306746-299315308 GCF_003597395.2 Chelonoidis abingdonii | reverse complement strand
AAACATTAACCCTTAGCTATCTATTTATGACACCCCGGCCCTAGCAGAACAGAGGCTGGTTCTCTCCAGTCACACATGGGGGAGAAGTCGGAACCTGCTAGCTTTAGATGTCTTCCCCAGCATTCAGTTTAATGAAGATAGCAATGTGTGCAGCAGGGGGTTGGCTGGAGGTGGGGGGTCGGCCAGTTGGATGTGTCTGTTCTCTGTGGAGTAGGGATGTCAGTAACATCTCTGTAAAAAACCCAGGAATCGTGTGGCCCCTTCTGTGGGGTTTGTAATGGCTCTGTGACATTCTTCTTAGGGAGCCTAGGACCGTAAGCCAGGCTGGTATCCTTCTGCCTCCGCAAGAGAGAGCGTGTGTGACAGCCCCTGCCACACCAGTCTGTCCACCTCTCCAGCAACCACCTGCAGTCTAAACCACGCCTGGCAGGTACCGTTCAGTGAACCGGAGTTCCCCAATACATCTCTTTGCAGCGTCCAGTCCCTTCCCCCGGCCGCTGGATGAAATGAAGTCCCCTATCTCCAAGGCAACAGCACACACACATACTAGCCTTTAATACACAGGCACTGAGGTGGTTTACTAATAAAGAACCATGATTGATGTGATGCTGAGCGAGAGAAAGAGAGACAGGCCTGGTTACAAACCAAACCAAACAACCTGCTTTCTAGGCACTAAAATTTAACTTTAGAAAGTTGCAATCTTTGCCTAAACCAATTTGTCACATACTCAAGCTACCAGCGTCTCCTGCCCCATGGGCCAGAGCAGTGGTCTCCAACCTTTTTACACTCGATTGCTTTTTGAATTTAAGGGCATCCCAGGATCCACCCTGCCCCTTCCCCAAAGCCCTGCCCCTCTCTATCCCCCCCCCCCATCGCTTGCTCTCTTTCACTGGGTTGGGGTTTGGGAGGGGATATGGGCTCTGGCCTGGGGCTAAGGGGTTCACAGTGTGGGAGGGGGCTCTGGGCTGAGCCTGGGGCAGGGGATGGGGGTGCAGAAGAAGGTATGGGTGCTGGCTATGGGAGGGGAGGTCAGTGCTGGGGCAGGAGGTTGGGGTGCTGGCTCCAGAAGGGGGATGGGGGTTAGGGTGCAACCTGCTGGGCAGCATTTACATCCGGTGGCTCCTGGTTGGTGGTGCAGCGTGGCTGCTGCTAAGACAGGCTCCCTGCCTACCCCAGCCCCACGCCACTCCTGGAAGGGACCAACATGCCCCTGCGGCCCTGGGCGGGGGGGGGGGGCATGTGGCTTGCCACTTTCTGCAAGCACCTCCCCTGCAGTTCTGGCTGCTTCTGGGCACAGTGTGGGGCCAGGGTAGGCAGGGAGACTGTGTTAGCAGTAGCCACACTGCACCACCGGAGATGGCCATCCTCTAAGATCGACCACCACTGGGCTGGAGGGTCCAACATTCACAGAAGCAGAGGGTGCCGACCCCTGCATCCCTGAGGGTATGTCTACACTTGGCATATGAAGCTTGGGCTAAGAGGCTGTTTAAGTGTGGTTGTAGATGTTGGAGCTGGAGCCTGAGCTGTAGGACCCTCCTGGCTTGCATGGCCCCAGCCGGAGCCTGAACATCTACACTGCAATTAAACAGCCCCTTAGCCTGTTGAATGACCATATAGATATGCCCTGAGTGCTGGATAACAAAGGGTTTTCTCTGCCCTTATAGTCTGGTAGCCCTTTGAAATGTAGTCGTTTGACGTGTATCCCCAGATAAAGTTAGTCTCCCCTGCTGGTGTGCAGAGGCCATGCTGCCTTCCTCAGCCTCTTGTGAAGTAGCTCTTTCGGTTGGTTTGATCGTGGGGTTTCCTGTAGATGTACTTTCCTTGTCTCTGGCTTATGATCTTGACCCTGGCAGACTGGTACATCCACATTCCCCTATCTAGGACAAACCTCTTTATTTGCTCTACTCAGATTGCTCGGTCTGACCCTGTGTTAGGAACCTGTTTCCAGCACACGTACCTACCTCTTTACACATGGGTGCTGGAACTAGGGGTGCTGGGGCCACAGCTTGAAGTGGTTTCCATCATATCCAGGGTTTACAGTTTGATTCAGTGGCCAGCATGTCACCACTTCTCATATGATACCTTACGAGGCACAGGTTGGCTAAGTATTCTGACAACCCTGTGTTGGGTGCACCCTTTGCCAGTTGGCTGTTCGGGTCACAGGTTCCTGTTTGACACTTCACTGTTTACAACCCACTCAGCCACTGGGAAATAAAATCTTCCTTATTGTGTTTTGCCGCCTCCTTTTCCATGTGGGGTGGAGGTGGCCATTGGGGATTCTATGCTTGGGGAACTGTTGTAGGTGCAAATGCACCTCACGTGGATGAGACTGGCAGTCCGTTGGGGCCATATGCGCACCCCAGACCACATGCTCTTGAATGAAGGCATAAAGGGCTGAACGGCCCCAACCTTCCCGCTGGTCTCTCTTATCACCCATGGCAGTGAGAGAGAACCTGGTGAGTGTCCGATCTGCTAGTACTTCTGCATAGCCATCAGCCTGCCCCCCCCGAAAGTGCCTCAGATACACAATGAGGCCCAACCTTTACCAGAGCAGGGTTCTGCCCTTCAGACACTGCATGGCATGGAAAGTATTCACCAAATGCCTGGTTGTGAATTTAAGGAGGTAGAAAATCCACATCTAGCTGACTTGCTGGTCAGAGGCAGGTCCCAGCAGGAGAACACAGCCTGTGTCCTCTCCCTCTTCTAAGCAGGACTCAGCATGAGCTGTGGCCCACTCACGATCTGCAGGAGCATACCTCCCAGAGGCTAGGTTCTAGCCTCTCCAATTGCAAACTCTCGAAAATTAAATCCAACAATGGTGTATACAAGTCTGGGACATAGGCTGCATGCTGGTGTGTACATATGTGTCAAGTATCAGAGGGGTGGCTGTGTTAGTCAGGATCTGTAAAGTGACAAAGAGTCCCGTGGCACCTTCTAGACCAATAGACGTATTGGAGCATAAGCTTTTGTGGGTGAATACCCACTTTGTCGGATCCAACAAAGTGGGTATTCACCCATGAAAGCTTATGCTCCAATACGTCTGTTAGTCTAGAAGGTGCCACAGGACTCTGTTGCTGTACATATGTGACACTGCTTGCCAGACTTCACATGTGGCTCTTACTGTGTGTTTCCCATGCACATGTCACACAAACAAGAGTGTCACAGGCCCACCTCAAACCCTGTGAAAGCTCATGCAGGAGCTAGACCCAGTGAATGTACAGAAAGGGAGGCTGTTCTCTTAGCTCCCATTCTGGGCTGACCCTTGTCACATATGCTGCAGGGACTGGTTGAGATGCCTGTCTAAACCATGCTGGGTTAGCATTTTAACTCGCAAAGCCCATCTTGTAGCAATATTGGTGTGTCACACAGTCGCAATTGAATTCTATCTTTATAGAATATCAGGATTGGAAGGGACCTTAGGAGGTATCTAGTCCAACCCCCTGCTCAAAGCAGGATCAATCCCCAGGCAGATTTTTGCCCCAAATTGCCCCCTTAAGGATTGAGCTCACAACCCTGGGTTTAGCAGGCCAGTGCTCAAACCACTGAGCTATCCCTCCCCCCACAACTGAGCAATTGCCCTGTCTTCCAGTCTTGAAGCCGCATTCAACGCTAGGGAAAAGAAGTTATGTACTTTGAATATGGTCAGTGTTTGCTCTGTTTCCTTAACTACACCACACCCTTCCTCAGGCTGTCTTCCTGCCTCTTTGTGGCCATTTCTGGCCAAGCCATCTCATCACAGAACCTCTCTAAGTCGATCTCACAGGGCATTTCCCCTGCTATCAGAGAGCTGCCAAGCCTCCCCCCGAGTGACAAGGTGTGCTCCACCAGCAGCATCATTTGCCTGCTTCAGGTAGGTGTGAGGCCTTGCTAGCTGCATGGTGGAGTACTTCACTGCCTGTTGGTCACTGTTATGCTGTAGATGTGGTAACCAGGTCAGATGCCAAGGGCAGGAGAGTAGCACAGGCTGGGAGAGCAGTACTTCAATCCCTGTTTGACTGACAGCTGAAATGCCTCCTGCCCACCATCCAGAGAGGATGCTACTTTCCAGTTGCCTGGATCAGAATCCACACGGATGCATATGGCAACAGGGAACTGCTACTCGCCCCACAGCAACTGTCATTCTCTGAGATGGCATAATCCATGGGGATCCCCCAATCTGGCCTCCATTTGGAGACCTTGGCAACATGGGCTTTGAATTGTGAGGGAACTGAGGGAGGTCTGTCCACCCTGCCCTTTATGCCCTCTTGTGGGAGCATGAGGAGGCACAGTGGGCATGTGGCCTTGATGGACACCGCTGTCACACTCAGTGGTGGATTAGCCACTGAGACAACAGGGCAATTGGGGGGGCCCAGCCAATTGGGGGGGGTCCTGGAAAAATGGGTGTGCCCCGACCTGCTCCACCCACCTGCCTGGCACGCCTGTTGGGGAGCAGGGTCGGGGTGCTGGAGCTTGTCCCGCTCTGCCCACCCAGTACTCCTGTCAGGGAGCGAGGGAAGCCCCCGTGCCCCAACCCCGCTCCCCAGCAGGACTGGGGACAGGGAGGACAGAGGCAGAAGGGGTGAGGAGGGGCCCTCTGGCCCAGGGACCCACAAAAGCCCCGATCACAGTTCCAGGGTTAACTGCACCCCTGACCCTTTCATAGCTTCCTTGAAGGCCCCCTGCTCAGATCTCAGGCCTGCAGCCATCACCTTTCTCCGGGTGGGAAATCGTGCTCCTCTCTCTCCACACCAGGGCTTTAGGCTGTAATTTCCTCTTGGTACTCACTGTGATCAACTTAGTGAGGCTTAGTTCAGCACTTGCTGTCTTGTCTCTATGACCGGTGAGCCATTGCCTAGCCAGGCTTCATGAAGGAAAGGATTTATTCAGAACAAATACGTGAAGAGAAAACAGGTAATAAAACACTAAACAGCATCTACGCCTGCCTGTCCTAGTATGTCACCCATCTTCGGCAGGGGTCCGTCCCTCAGCCTTCCAGCAGGGTCTGACCCCTGGCTAAAAGTCTCATGTCAGTGCTTGGACCACGTGAGAATGACACCCCCCCGCCTCTCCCCCCAAAACTGCTATCATAGGTTGCCCACTTGATACAATTCTCCAAACTTAATCTGCTAGGCCTCTTGAACCCTGTTCCAACCAGCATATACTTCTCCCCCCACCCCCAGGCTGGCTTGGTGATCCATCTAGCCATCTGCAGTAAGTACTCTCTAGTGCTGTTACTTCCTGCTGCTTCATCCATCCCACCCACCCCCTCCAAGTCACTGCATTGCTTTGTCTCCTTTCAAGAAAGAAGTTAACCCTTTCTGACACATCAGGTAACACAAGACAAAAAGGGGAACTGAGTCACGCCTGTTCGTTCATGAAAAACGAATGAGATGTTTCTCAGTTCAGCACAACAGCTATTCAGAAACACTCCCGGCTGATGTGCATCGGGCTCATGCCTCTCCCCCCCCCCGCCCCCGCCCCCACACAATGGGAGCTGCAATGCCCATATCATCTCAATGAGCCACCGTTGCTGTAGGGTAAGTGACCATTCTTTTCCAGCCACTACCAGCTGAGGTTGTACTGGGACAGCTGAAAAAAATCCCACCCCTTCCTTCCCTCAAGCTGCCCTTTTGATGCACATGGCCTCAGGGCAGCAGGATGGGGTAGGTAAGTTGCGAGGGGGAGAAGAGTGAGGCAGCCCCCATTTGTAACCCTCCTCCCTGCTCTCTCCTGTTCACTGAGCCTATTGCTTACGCTCCTAATGGGAGGTCTCCTGCTTCACTCCCTGTAGTTATTTCCCTTTACTCTCCTGGACGCTGAGCCCTCCCGTGGAGTGGGCAGCTGAAGGATGTGGGACACTAACTCCTCTTTGCTTATCAAACCCTCTCTCAACAACTATTCCGATAAGTGACACCCTCTTTTGGGAGAGCCTGCGCTACCAGCCATTGCCCCTGCTCCAAGGAGCTATGAAAAGGACCTGTCCTCAATCGTGTGCAACATCGAACAGGTCTCTGCCTCTCCCGCCCCCACCCCGGCCCACACTATTCAGTTTGGAAGTTGGACTGAAACGAGTGACAATAAAAGGCCAAAGAGGTGGGTTTATTTGCAGCAGTTAGACAGACACAAACAGCACTCAGCAGCAATTTACAGTTTAGAAATTAATATTTTTCACAATAACGACCAGTAACATTATGTACATCAGACACCAACAACGAGCAACCAGGAAAGGTGGCACAGTCACTTCTCACAGAGTGAATGAATCACATGGAATAAATCAGATGTGCTGGAACTAGGGATGCGGCTTCACTCCATGGTGTGAAGTAGTTTCCATCGGGTGCAAGGGGTTACAGTTTGATTCAATGACTGTTAATACCCCCCCTATACAAATTGTTCCAGCACAGCTGGAATAAACTCTGAAAGGCCTGGAATGGGCACAGAAGTGTTAGAATCAATATCATCTGCTGCACAAGCTATGCTGAGTGGACACAATACAGAGAAGTCCCATAGTTCAACTTTGTTCCTGCCTTCAGGAATCTCTGGTGCTGGTCACCTCGCTCTCTCCTCCTGTCTCCATCTTACTGCTCCCCGGCTCTTTTCCCTCTGTGGGCAGGTTTCTCTCTCCTGCCTTTATCCCCTGGCAGACACTGATGGGAATGTCTCTCCCTTGTGCCGCTGGCAGGGCCAGACGTGGCACCTTGATGCAGAGCTGCCCATCCTGGGACAGGGAGCAGAGCACGGCCTCCACGTTCACGTCTTCCGGCAGGAGAGTTTCTCTGCGGATCTCTCTGTACTCGTGGGAGCAGACTCCAGCCTCTGACTCCCGACTCGTTGTTTTTCTCACGAGTGGACATTTGTAGATCTCTTCCGTAGTCGCTTCCTTCCCGTCCACGTCTCACAGGTTTCTCACCATCAGCTCAGCTGGGGAGAAGCCGCTCACTGTCCATGGAGAGTGGTACTCTCCTTCCCCTGCGCCTGGGACCGGGCTCCTTCCCAGCACCTCAGCCACGGACTGGCTGCCCCGCCTCGGGGTCTCCTCCCCTCGCCTCCCCGCAGAGAAGGGGATAAGCCAGAAGGAGGGAGTGTCTCATTGCTCCATCTCGTCCAGGTGCGTCTGCACTCCTCCACAGCTGGTCCAAGAGGCTGTGGGGACCCGGCCCCAGGAGGCTGGACACTGGGGCTCTGCTGCGAAGCCACACGGGGCCATAGTCACGGGACTGCCACACTCGAGAGCGGGAACATCCTGCGCGGGGCCGGAGTAGCTGGTCCGAGTTCAGCTGCTGAGACGCTGCTGCTGGAGCTGCTCTGCCTGGCTCCCTGCTGGGCGGCTGCTCACTGGCTGCGGGCAGCGCCAGCGCCGCCGTTTATACGGGGCTGGGGGCGGTCCGGGCACCTCGGGAACCTTCCCGCCTGCGGGCTGGGGGGGGCGGAGCTCTCGGCTGGGGGCTGTTGCTGGAGCCCCAATCCAGCTGGTCTCGGGGGGCGGGACTCAGCGCCGGGGCAGAGGCTGCAGCCCGGCTCTGCCCGAGAAGGAGGCTCCGAGCCCGTAGCGACAGACACCGCTGCCCCGGCCCAGCGCGCGGGCAGAGCTCCCACTCCCCCAGCCGCCCCAGCGAACGGGAATGTTTCTCCTCCCGGTCAGAGAGCCCCGCCCCTGAGGACCAGAGTCACCGTTTGGCATAAGTGCCTCCCCGCCTCGTGTTCCCTCCTGCACCGCAGGGGTCGGGATCTGCCGCTTGGTGGGCGGCCAGACTTGGAGGGTTTCTCAGGTGCCTGAAGCTCCTGCTGGTGCTGTGAATGGTGGGCGGGGGGCTAGAGACAGGTGTTCTCCTGCTGCTCAGCGCCCACCCATCTCCTGCTCAGCCAGAGCCTAGGAGGACCTGGGGGCGTGGGGCGGGGGGCAGAGACAGCTGCGGGTGTGCCACCTCTCCGACCGACAGATGGACGCGAGTCTCTGTTACTGTTTCTTACACGCGCGCTGTGGGTGTTTCGCCAATCTGACGTGTCTGCTCGCACATCGATCGCCCACCGCCCCCAGATATCGGCCGGGAACTGGCTCCCGTGTCCCCCCGCCCCCGGCCTGAGACACCCCCCACCCCCATCAGCGGGATCGGAAGGCTCCAGCAAAGCCCAGCCGGGAGCTCGCCAGCGTAGAACGTGCTGGGCCCCCTGCCCAGTAGCTCCAGGCCCCGCCCCAGCCGCCCCTAGCAGAACCCGCCCAGCCCCTCCCGAGCCAGGCCCGCCCCAGCCCGCAGAGCGGGAAGGTCCGAGGTGCCCGGACGCGCCCCAGCCCGGTATAAAAGGCGGCGCTGGCGCTGCCGCAGCCAGTGAGCAGCCGCCAACAGGAGCCAGGCAAGGCGCTTCCAGCAGCAGCGTTCTCAGCAGTCGCAACTCGGACCAGCTACTCGGCCCCGCGCAGGATGTTCCCGCTCGGTGTGGCGTCCGTGCTCTGGCCCCGTGTGGCTCGCAGAGAGCGCCACAGTGTCCAGCCTCCTGGGGCCGGGTCCCACAGCCTTCTTGGACCGCTGGTGGGGGCATGCAGACTCACCTGGACGGAAGGAGCAAAATAGACACTCCCTCTCTGGC
>NC_133770.1:299301831-299306721 GCF_003597395.2 Chelonoidis abingdonii | reverse complement strand
TTTGCTGGCTTGCTGTGGTAGGTCTCATATTTCTCCCCTCGTCGCACGTATCTCGTACCGCTCCGTCGCCGAGATGAGCCTGCCTATGTGCATGCAGCACGGGTGTTACCAGGTTCCAGCGTGTTGCTGCTTCCAGGAGGTAGCACGCATGTTCTCGCGCGTTCGACCGCTCAGGAGCCGGACAACAGTGCGCCTGCAGGTGAATTATGGGCCTCGAAGGTCCTCGTGATATGTAGGCACAACCCAGATTATCGATGCTCGGTCTCTCCATAGCGCAGGCGAGTGAATTTCTAACTGCATGACTGTACACGCCTTACCCTCAGCGTGCCTCTATCCCTATGGTTGCCCGGTATATCCGGTGCTTTTTGTGCACAAACTCAATGTCCCTTTCAGGGAGGGCATCATAAGATATCCTGGAACCGTCTTGTAGTGTAACGGCATGCCTCCTCTTGCTTTCTAACAGAGTTAGGAGACAATGCGGGAGCTGGCTTCGACGTGCGGTCGTCCGTTGGTGTTGCACAGCTCGATTTGAATTACTTATCGCATCAGCCAAATATATAGGAGTGAGTGCTCAATCATAGTTCACATGCTGTGTAGGTTAAGGACTGGTTGAGCGTTATGTGTTGAGTCCATGTCCTTCATCCCTATGTTGCCCAATTTTCCATATGTCAGTTAATATGTCTACCTAGTTGTACTGTGCGCGAAGTTTTAGCCACAAGTAGTGATTACCTCATCTGCACGTTCCAGTAGAGCGGTGGCAGAAGGTGGTGCCGTGTCGTAACAGACTCCATGTAGATGTATGCTTATCGCAGGGAGGGTATTTTCCTGTGTTGGTGATTAGCATGAGCTAGGTGATAGACCGTACAAATAGGGGTCCTTATACATCAGGAAGAGATCTCAATAGAGCTCAACTCTCTACACTGAGTGTCTAGTTGTCTGTAAGTGTGCTGAGATAAATCCGAATTTGACCTCGCCTGAGATTTTGAGATATGGACACGAGAGGGAGCTGGGACAGTATATCTCACTTGGCTCCTCGTGTCATCGTGGCTCTGTTTGTTATCCACGTCGCTTGCTGCATCTCTCCACCCCGATCTAAATCCTGAAGTATGCATTTTAGTCATGTTTAGCGTAGTTTTCTCGTGATCGTAGCTCGAGTCAATCCGTGTAGGTCAGCTTCGCGTACAAGTTTACTTTCACCCCTGCCCTGCCATTATTAATTATCTGAAAGCCTAAATGAGTGTCGGTTAATTATCGTGATTGAACCTTCAGAGTTATGCGCTTACTTCATGATAATTGAGCTTCATGCCGCGCGAGTGTTTACACACAATTAACTTAACAGGTTAATGTCGGGTTCCTCAGTGGTCCCCCCTCCGCCTATCCTTAAGAGTCTGTCCATTTGTCCTGATACGAGCACGTCTGAGGATCTGCTCAAGTGCGGGCAAGGCTCCTTCCTCTCGTGCCCTGTAGTGGGGTCAACACTCTGCAAATCCTCGTTTGTGTAACAGATATCCATAGGCCTTTTGCTAGAGGAGTCCTTGCCATATCATTAGCCAAAGGGTCTCCCTTCTCTCCCCTCGTCCAGTCAGGTATATTTGCATCAACACACAGGACCTAGCTTTGTTTACAAGTTTTTCAAATCCTCAGGCTTTACCAATCCTAAGGCTGGGCGCAGGGATAGTCTTAAGTAATTTTGCCGCCCCCAAGGACCTGCAGGCAGTAATTCATCTGAAATTCCAATTTAAGAAATGCGTGCTAGCTCATACTGCTGTGCCGCTTTGCTACATGAGTGCAAGAGCTGAAGCTGGAATATCTGACGCTAACGCACCCTCTCAGAGGAGGGCACTTCCATCCTCTAGGGAGAACGTGGCAAAGTTCGAGGGGGTCTGCCGCACTCATGATGCACCAGATACGTAGACTGCTTACTTGGTGAGCGGCCAGCGGTGCAAAGGTGCACCCTATGTTACCAATCCATGTCCGCCGTTCCTACCGCTCTCCACTGGACAGCCCGTTTGTCCACCGCACATGGCCACTACCATTTCCATCTTCCACCAACACCGCTGAGTTGCCCGCCACCCTCATCCACTGCGCCTTTCTCCGCCATGACATCTGCCCTCTCAGACCCCACACCCTCGTGCAGCTGCACCGACGTGTCGACCAGATCTCAGCTGATATACTTCCTCTCATGCGCCCCAATGTGCCCCGGGCTTTGTGGACGTACTCATGCTCTCTCCTCCTCTTAAATTACTCGCTCCCTGCTCATGCTCCTCGTCCAGCCTAAGTGCCTACTACCCTCACGTCACTTCTTCGCCAGCGCGGCTGCTCCACGCCTCTCTCGCAAAATCCCTCTGTAGTACCAGCTGCATAAAACTAGCGTGGGTGTTGGTCGGTAGTCTTCTCTCTCTAACTTTAGACATAATATGGGGGCGCTGCCAAACATGCTGCAGTGGTTGCTGTGTGCGGGAGCATAGTCTTGAGCACTCACTTCGATTGGTGGTTTCTCCTCCCATTCTTGGTCGTGCTTTCTCAGTCCGCCGAAGTGCAGCTCCTGAGATGGGGCTACTATTTTGCCGTGGTGATACTGACATGCATATGCGCATCCATCAGCCATATAACCTTCCCTCTTGCTTTCAAGTCACTCGTACTATGCTCTCATCGGTATTCTAGAAGCAGACAAGTCGGAATTCCCGAGCCGTGTGTGAGAACATACTTCCCTTACTCAGTGATCACAGAAGTTTCATCAGCTATACAAGACCTGCGAAGTGCGTTGGCCTTACGAGACACGTGGTCAAAGCTCGCGGAGCGTCTCGTGACTGGAGTGCAGCCACAGCGTGTCGTGCCCATTCCTAGTGTGTGCAAATCCTTGGCTCCGAGTGCGCACACCTCTGCATCGATCAGCTTGCACGCACCATCTTGCCCCTAGAAGGCTCGAGAGCTTGGTTGGGTCATTGCGCTCAAGGTGATTGTTCCAAAATTAGACTGGTATAGAAATGAGAGGTAGCTAGGGGCGATTTCATATGAAAGCAATAGGGTAGATATGGATGCCGGTGCATTTTTGCCCAATGGAGACGGGATTTAGCAGTGGATGGGAGGGAACAGATCAGTACGGACTCTGCTATCGAGAAAAAGCCCGAATGATGCACTGAGATGCGCGCGCTGCGCGCTCGCGCTATGCGCGATCCATCTAGTGGCGTGCAGTGCTGTGACCATCTCATTCGCAGAGGACTAGATTGGCGACTCAGACGAGTGTATGGCTCTGCACAGAGTAGCGTATACTCAATCGGCAAAACTCGACTGTTTCATGTCCGATGGCTCCTCTGTACACTCCGCTCTCACAATCCGTGCGAATTATCGCTATGACACAGATAAGGGCGCCATCTGGTAGTATCCATCATAGCTAAATCTCCAGTCCCTCTCATGATTATGAGATCTGTAGAGCCGTTTCTCTATGTGATGTAGGCTCCCCGTGCTCTCGCGCAGCTGCGCTTCTTGCCTAATGTCCATGATAAGAATCGGTCAAGTGCGACTTCTGCCGTTGAGAACGGTGTGTGTGACAAAGTAGTAGGGGCTGCATTCCCTTGGTGTTAGTGAATAACGCAAATTGGCGGGTGCGGGAATGCCCTGATTGATTGGTCTCGGTATTCGCGGGATCTCTAGCTTTGACGTGCGTTATAGGCAGCATCTCGGTGCTAGCGTGTGCGCTGCACTGTGATAGTCTCCAGAGTGCAAGTACCTGCACAGTGTCATAGCATCTTGTTTCTAGTGTAGTACGTCTCTACTACAGCGCGTCGGCGCCTCATTGTGCCGATGGCGCTCTCGTCCGAGCTGTCATGTCCCGTAGCTGAGCAATAGCGCACTACTGTCGCGGCCAGCGCGCTGTGCACTCGCATCCGAACTCCGAGCTCTCGCACTTGCAGCTGTCGCACTACTCGGCATGCATGCGTGATCGTGATGTATCTCTACCCCTTCAGCAACAGATGCGTGAGTCCTGCTTGAGCGGATTTCACACGTGCACATAGTGTCGTGATACAGACTCTCTGTGCGTCGCGATCATCGGGCAGCGGCAAGACTATCGGCTCGCTCGGCAACGGTCTCTGGTGTGCGTGCTGTCCGGCGAGAGGTCCACTGGTGGAGCCGTCACTGCGCCGTGAGGTTTCTATGTTGGCAATGGGGCGCGATCCGTGGGTTTACTGCTGGCCTCAGGAGTGCACCAGATCCATCTGCTAGGCGCGCTGGAGCGCTGGCTGCGTTCCTATTTGGAGCACAGTCGATACGCGTACACACTATCTGTCCGACTACCGTCTCGCGAGCGGTCATGAACTGTGCATCAACGGCGAGACTCGAGTCCGCAGTGACTGTCCTGCCTGCTAATCAGAGACCAGCACACCGACCTCGTAAGCACTAGACACACCCTCGATATCCGCTACGCTAGTACTTAGAGGCGCCGTCGGGTGCCCTGGGTGATCCTGGGCTCTCCGCGATACACGCTAGGTTTGACAGAAGAGGATGCCGTCTCTCAATAGAGACTAGATATGATAACCTATGCATCACTCAGAGAAGTCATCTGAGGTGCGCCGTATGACACTGGAAATTCCACGCCATGCCCAGAGTACTGGTCTGTGGCCTCACTGCCTCGAACCTATCCTAGATAACCTCCGCTGCGAGTTCAGCCTGAACTCTAACTATCTGACTCTAGTAAAGATGACATAGAGTGTTAAATGCATAATCTGCTGCGTACTACCCTTGAACTGGTGTAGGACTCCTAGGCTGTGTATATCTAGCACGCGTACGAATATATCACATGATCTGATCCCTTTACTCTCACATGTAGGTGACACGTGCCATGACTTAAACGCTCCTGATTCCATAGTAATAAAGGGACTATTCTGCCTC
>NC_133770.1:299284417-299301731 GCF_003597395.2 Chelonoidis abingdonii | reverse complement strand
CATAGTCAAAAAAGTTCACACGTGTAAACAAAGGTACAAAATTCCAAACACCAACTGTGCTCTAACAGCGTCACAGAGCATCTCACATCCTTCCTCAACACAAAAAAAAAAGTCAGGAGCAGAGTAGAGAAAAGCCGAGGAAATAGCACCACAAGCGTTGAAATAAATACTAACGCCTCGCCTATGCTGGGCTGAGTAAAGTCAATGACCAGGTCCACAAGGGTTACTGGAGCAGGGGCTGGTTTCAGGAATACTCGTGGGCTGGTCTTGCTCATCTCTCCTCCTGTCTCCATTACTTGCTGCGTCCCCGGTGTCCTTTCCTCCGTGGGCGGTTTCTTCTCCTGCCTTCACCCCCTGGGTCCCCCCCCCCCCCCCCCCCCAGCGCTGATGGAACGTCTCCTTTTCCCTTGTGGCCGCGGCAAGCCAGACGTGGCGCCTCGATGCAGAGTGCCATAGACTGGGACAGGGAGCAGAGCACGGCCTCCACAATTCCTCTTCCGGCAAGGAGTTTCTCGCGGACTCTCTGTAATTCGTGGAGCAGACTCCAGCCTCCGATCCGTTTTCTTCTCCGCTTCCCCGTCACCTCAGCTTCTCCCTCCACTCTCACCATCAGCTCAGCTGGGGAGAAGCGCTCCGTCCATGGAGCTGGACGTACTCCTTCCCTGCGCATGGCCCGGGCTCCTTCCAGCACCCTCAGCCACGGACGGCTGCCCCGCCTCGGTCCTTCCACTCCCCTCGCCGCCCTCCCCAGAGAAGGGATCAAGCCAGAAGGGGAGTGTCTCATGCGCTCCAATCTCGTCCAGGTGAGTCTGCAGTACCCCCCAGACTGGTCCAAAGAGGCTGTCGGGCTCGCCCCAGACCCGGCAACGGCCCCGCTCCGAAGCCCCGGCCTAGCCGGCTCACCTCGGGCGGGCATCCGGCGCCGAGAGATGTGTTCGCTGCTGAGCAACTGGGGCTGCTGCGAAGACCGCTTGCCATCTGCTGGCTGCGCACTCGCGGCATCCTGGCGGTGCCGGTGCTGGCCTAGTGGCTGCGGGACGCTGCTCGAGCGCCTTGCTGACCTGGCTGGGGTGCCCGGTCGGGCGCCTCGGGACCTCGCCCTGGGTGGGTTCGAATGCGGGCTGGGCGGCGCGGCCCTCGGGGATTCCCGACTCTGCTGGCGGGGCGCGGAGGCAGCGGGTCTAAGGAGCGCCGACACTCAGGGGCCGCACTCTAGCTGCCGAGTCCGGCTGTGCTTCGGAGCCTTCCCTCCCGTACCTGTGAGGGGGGTGTGGTCAGCCCGAGCCTGGGCGGGCGGTGGGACCGTACGGGAGCCAGTTCCCGAATCGGGGCCGGGGGTTGGCAGTCGATGTGCCAGAGCAGACCGTCCAAGAATTGGCGAACCCCCCACAGCGCGCGTGTAAGACAACAGTAACAGAGCCGTCGCTGTCCAGGTCCTGTCCGTCCGGGGGGGGGTCTACACCGGCGACTGTCTCTGCCCCACCCACGGCCCCCTCCTAGGGCTCTGGCGAGGCAAGGAGATGGGTGGGCGCTGGCGCAGGAGACAACCTTGGTCCGAGCGCTCCCCGCCCACCATTCACAGCTACAGCAGGAGCTTCAGGGCTCTGGGAAACCCTCCAAGTCTGGCCGCCACACAAGCGGCAGATCCGACCCCTGCGGTGCAGCGAGCTGGAAAACGAGGGGGGGAGGGGCACTTTATGCAACGTGACTTTGGTACCTCAGGGCGGGGCTCCTCTGACCGCGAGGAGAAACAAATCCCGTTGCGGCGGGGGTCTCCGGGGGCGGGGTGTCTGTGCTCCGGCGCTCCCGAAGCCCCGGGCAGAAAGCCGGGCTGCAGCCCCTGCCAGGCGAGACTCCCAGCCCGCGCCCCCAGCCGTTGCTCGGCGCTGAGTCCCCGCCCCCGATCACAGGACGCGGAAGGCTTCCAGCAAAAGCCCCGGCAGCTACCCCCGCCGGCAGCTGCTAGAAAACTGCTGGGCCCCAGCCCCCCGACCAGGCCCGCCCCAGCCGCGGCGAGGAAGGTTCCGAGGGTGCCCGACCGCCCCCAGCCGCGTATAAAACGGCGGCGCTGCGCTGCCGCAGCAGTGAGCAGCCCCAGCAGGAAGCCAGCAAAGAGTAGGCTGCACAGCAGCGTCCCTCAGCAGCTAGAACTCGGAAACCAGCTACTCCGGCCCCGCGCAGAATGTTCCCGCTCCGAGTGTGGCAGTCCCAGTGACTTGTGCCGCCTGTGGCTTCGCAGCAAGAGCCCAGTGTCCAGCCCCCTGGGCCGGTCCCCACAGCCTCTTGACCAGCTGTGGGGGGACGTGAGACGCACCTGGACGAGATGGGAGCCAAATGAGAACACTCCCTCTTCTGCTTTAATCCCCCTTCTCTGCGGGAGGGCGAGGCAGGAGGACCCCAGGGCGGCAGCCAGTCCGTGGCTTGAAGGGGCTGGAAGGCAGCCCCGGTCCCTCAGCGCAGGGGGAAGGAGACGTACCAGCTTCTCCATGGACCGTGAGCGGCCTTCTCCCCAGCTGAGCTGATAAGGTGAGAGTGGACGGGAGGAAGCTGGAGGTGACGGAAAGGCGGAGAAGAAAACGGAGTCGGAGTGCTGAGTCCTGCCCACGAAATACAAGAGATCCGAGAGAAACTCTCCTGCCGAAAGAACGGAACGTGGGGCCCGGCTTCTGCTGCTCCCATGTCCAGGATGGGCCAGCTCTGCATGGGCGCCAACGTCTGGCTCGCCAAGCGGCAACAGGGCAGAGACGTATTCATCAGCGTCTGCCAGAAGGGGTGACAGGCAGGAGAAGGAAACCTGCCCAGCGGAGGGAAAGGAAACCGGGGGAGCAGCGAGACGAGAACAGGAGAGAGAGCGAGGTGACCAACCGCTGAGATCTGAAAACAGCCCCAGGCTCCCAGTAAACCTGGACTCTGTTCATTGACTTTACTCCAGCCCCAGCTAGCGAGGGGCGTTTGGTAATTCTCAAACGCTTGTGCGCCTATTCCTACGGCAATGAGAGCTCTACTCTGCTCGCTGACTGTTAGTGTGAATGAGGAAAGATGTTGAGATGCTCTGTGACGCTGTAAGAGCCGAGTTGGTGTTAGAATTGCTACTTTTACCTTCTGTTACTGTCTCGTGAACTGTTTTTTTACACTGAAAGGATCACAAATGCTGTTATGTCTGAACTTCATGTTCTGTGTGATCTCTTCCTACTTTTTGCACATGGTTTCAATTTCCCCATGGGTAGAAATGATTTTCAGTCTTAACTCCCACAGCAGCCAGAGGTATGTGAGACCCTGAGATCATGTGTGTAAGAGCCATTGGGTTGGAGGGGCGCTTTCTATAAGGCAGCAAGTAAATAAATACAAATGCTGTTGTCTGAATTCTGTTTTCTGTGTGATCTCTTCCTACTTTTGCACATGGTTCAATTTTTCCCCATGGTGTAGAAATGATTTTCAGTCTTAACTTCCCCACAGCAGCCAGAGGAGGTGAGACCTGGTCAGGTGTTAAGAGCCATGGGTTAGAGGGGCTGGTTTGAAGGGGCAAGTATAGTGACAGTCAGGCCCCTCCCTTCTGCAAGAGGCTGCCAGGGAGCAGAATATTTGGGGTGGATGGGAAAGCCCAGAGCCTTGCACTACATAAGGAAATAACTGTGATGGGGCTGGAGTAGAAGCAGAGAACCTAGCACCTGTACCCTGCCCCAGTGTAAGTTATACACATTTTCAGAGCAGGTCAGGAGGGAAATGACAGTACAGCTGCAGCTAATGGTGGCCAGCACCAGTTCTCAGCCAGGGGGTCCTGCCCTGCTATGCGCATGGAGAGGCTCAGAAGAGTGAGAACTGCTGTGCTCCCGCTCTGGTGTGATGTCACTTTTAAATGGTGCTTTTCAAAATTGTGAGAGAAGGGCAGACATTTGTGGAGGAAGGAGTCATTGATGGTGAAGCAAGCTTCAGGCAGGACTGTCTGCCAGTCACAGGGCTGTCTATCAAGGCTGGAAAGCACCTTCCCTCCTGGGAGGCCATATTCTCCAGCTCTCCAAGCACACTGTGGGCCTGATACAGATGATAGCAGCTGGGATGAAGACAATGGTGTCACTTTAAAAAAAAAAACCAAACCCTGCCATGTTCCTTCAGGGTATTGATCCAAATCACTCCCAGCTTTGCCCTTATAGAGCCTTTGCTAGCACCATGTCAGTCTAGGTGGCCTGGATGGATCCCCTCTCAGGCCTCTCTTCCCAACCTGAGCCTCTTGGCAAAAGCAATTGAAAAGGGGAGGGTAAACGTTCATATGAAGAGAATTTGCACAGAAACGGGCATAGGCTGGTCCTTTGCAAAGGCATTGGTTCCAGATCCGCTGCAATAGTTTGGAAGTGGAGTGGCAAAGCTGGCCTTAAGAAAAGCTGTCTGGCCCCTTAGAGGCCAAATGGGGAGTGGATTGGCCCAGGTGCAGAACTAAGCTGGTGCCACCTCTCTCCATCCCCCTTACACCAGTAGGCCTGCTGGCCTTTATGAGCCCTCTCTTCTCCCCGCTACTGGAAGCCTTAGCAGAGCCCCTCTAACAGTTAAAGAGCTTTGAGCTGCCCCCAGGCCAGACCCCATGGAGACCTGCTCCTAGGCTTGATGCAAGGCCAACCCCAGTCACTGCTACATCCCTATGTCAGGAAGTGGGGACAGCCGGCAGGAAGGCTCACCAGCTGACCCAGGATGGGGGTGGAGGCCTGGCTGGCAGAAGGGGGGCTACAAAGAGGAGTCAGGGCAGCACTGAGCCAACAGCTATGTGGCAATAGGGGATCCCTGCAGGGGATGAGCCCCTCAGCCCATGGCGGTGCTCCCTGCTAACCAGCAAGACAGCAACTGGGGGAAAGCGAGAGGAAAGAAAAGGGTTCCAGCAGTAGGGGGCAGAAGCAGCATCAGTATGAGGTCCAGGTTCAGGCTGTAATGCAGGAAGGGACACGCCAATGAATGCAAGAACAGTCCTAGCTCTAATTCACGCCTGGAGCCCAGCTGGACGGGATCACCCTGCAGAGGCACAGGGGGCGAGGGGTCTGAGAAGCAATGCCATCCCCCCTCTCGAAAGCAGCCGCCAGAACAATAAGGGGAGGGGCCCCAGTTGGGTTCTTCCTACCACCTGGAGAACCGCTCTAGGATTCCCCACAGAGCGCTCTCCCAACTGTTCTAAGCACCAGCACGCACAGGCTGACCAGGTGGTGGGGAAGCTCAGCTTTTCCTGACCGGGTCCTCCACCCTGTCCCACACAGTCTCCTGCCCTGTTCAGAGTCCCCTCCAGCCTCCTGTCCCTTCACCAGCCCTGTATTTTCCTTCTCTTTCCCTTAGTCTTCTACCCCCCACCTTGCCCTGCCAATTCCTTGCCCACCATCTCCTCCTGCTTCCCAATCCCTGACCCCTCTGAACCCTTAGATACAGCCAGTTTGCTCAGGGTTATTCACAAAGACCAGGGTGGCCGTTAGTCTGGGGAGTTTGACACACATATGGCTCCTAGCTGTCATCTCTGTACTGTCAGATGCCTACACTTCACCTGAGCGCCTGGTTTCCTGAATCACCCCAACACAATAGGAGTGGACCAGGACCGGAGAGGGAAAAGTTCCTGCTCTGACTCCAGCTGCGCTCTCACGGATAGGGGGAACACATCCCCCTTAGCCCCACCCTGGGACAATGGCTCATTGAAGAACAAACACACACAGGCCAATGGCTCTATTAGAAGACATTCAAATTGAACTGGTATAATTAATTGCATTGCCTGGAAAAAATCAGACCAGGTATTCTCCTCCCCAAATCAGTTTAAGACAAAGTTACAGAAACCACTAAACGAAGAGACTTATGCATGAAACAAAGAACAGAAACAAATCTGTAAAATATACAGAGGTTTAAACAGTACAGAAAACATCAACAAACAATATACTACAGAGGAAGCACTGAGAGAGGCTAATGCACATTATTCCTGTCTGACTTATCAAGCATCAGAGCAGTGACTGGGTTACTCCAAGTGAGGTCAATCTGATATCCGGAGTCTGGATTTTCCCAGCATTACAAACTAGTGACACATGTCACAAACCATGCAGCATCCATAGGCAAAAATGAATGGCTTCCACTTGTTTTGGCACTAAAACCTCTAGTTTTTGACATACGGCATAGACTTACTGATGGACACTCCTAATGCACGATGAATGCAGGGAAATCAAACTGGATTTGTGCATCCCACTACTGTTCTGATCAGAGAAATTCATTTCAGAAGTGCTGAAAGCTGCTTTGGTATTTTTGCAGTATTGGGGATGGGGGGAGGAAACACTGGAAACCCTACAAAGCTCAGGGATGTGCCCTGGATCAGCTCTTTTAGAAAGCATGGCATGCTCTGTCCCCTGTGCAGAAGCTACATCATGTCAAGAAGACAGCGCTTCTGACAATTAAAAAAAGGTGTCTTGTGCTTAGAAATATAAAGAGAAACAAATCATATAAATATCCAAAGTAAAAATCATCTGATCGTCACCATTTACACTGTAAAATCCCAGAAGAGCTAATTCACACCCTAAGAAACCACAAGACGGCTCCTTGAGACACAGAACCCCGGCCCATGCGATACCTGAGAAAAGAAGCCAGAGCTGTTAAGAGACGTCATATGGAGAAAACCAAATCAGGCCTGAACAGCTAATCATGGCTTTGAATGAGAGCAGAGAAAGAGGTTTCTACTGCTCTATAGTTAACAGGGCATTAGTCACAGCGAGATCAGCAGGTCAGTTCGCATTAGAGAGTGGGAGAACCCAGCAACCAACACTTCAAGAAGTTTGATCTTCCTGCCAGAGACATAACGGCAATGAGGAAGAAGGATAAAAGTGAGGAGGTGGGCTGGCTAGAGGCATCTCATTGCTGAGGGAGTCCTGTGGCCCAAAGCTCTCCTGACTTCCTCAGGCAGAAGCACCGAATTAGCCGTGGTGGAGCTGGGAGTGAGTGGAGGATCTTGAGGTTCATACAAGACCAGCTAAGAGGCAAGAGAAGCGCAGGGCACCTGGAGAACAAGTGAAGCCAGCTATCTGGGAGAAGATGTGAGGCCAGGATCTGCTGGAGGCTTTCAAACCTCTTGTACTCCTGGAGCCCACGTGTCTCACACCACTGACCTAACACTATTACTCTTACCTTAGAAACTGCAAAAGCTTCGCTCCCGGGCACGGTGCACACACAGGATCTAACGTGGATTTAAACAGCAGGCGATGCTGAGAGGGGAAAAACACCCACAAGTCCCAAGGAAATGGGAGTTACAGGTGCCCAGCACCAGTCAGGATCAGCCCCCAAGGATGATGCTTTTGAGTCGAGAAGGGCATCAGCCGCACTCTGAACCTCCTGGCTTGTGTCAACGTCACTCTCTGGTTTCTGTGCATGTTTGGAAAGCTGGCTAAGATAACAGCATTTGTTCGAGTTCTCCAGGCCTTTTGGCAAATCCAAGCTCATTATGTGGATAATTTTCCCAACAGCTGAAACCACATGGAACCAGAACACCCTGTTTCAAACTGGCCTATTAACTCAACAGGCTGTTCTAACACAGAACTGCTTAATAACAGGGTGGCCAAAGATGGGCTAAATGCAGCCAGTTATGCTATGCACCATGATTTCTCTCATCTGCACTGGAAAGGGGCAGCCCATAGAGATGACACAATGTTCCAGCTTGACCCACACAGACAGGTTACTCAGATCAAGAAAGTGTTACATGCTGTGAGTTGCAGCTGCCACACCCCATGTATAAAAGAGGACAGCTGCAATCAGCTACCTGTTCTACACCCATTCTGGACACACCTCAGCTTCTTGACAAGTAGTCCACGTAGACTTTGGTTGGGTGACATTTGGGCAACCTGGTCCATAACTCTCCTAGGGGCCTCCTCCCAGCATTAGGAGAACAGAAACTTTGCAGCAGGCTCAGTACCAAATTTGCAAAGGTTAACTTCGCTGTTTTAAAAAAGTTGAAGGCCAATCACTCCCCCTAGACATACCCTCATCTTTAGTCCTGTTACGGGTAGAAAACCTGAACAGGTTCATTTTTAAAAAGCATTTTTTCTGGGAGGTTTGTTTAGTTATTGCTGTTCCACATGCACATCAGGAAACCAGAACAATGAGCTTTAAAATGATGAGCTACAGCTAGAAAGCCACACGCTCTGAGCAATCTCACAGCCTTTGGGGAAGGACATTCCTATGCTGGTTTTGACTGTATCTGCCCCAGTTTTGTTCTTAAAATTATATTTTTGTTCAAAGTGCGGCCTGAAACAGAGAGACAAAGCTTCAAGTCTTGAGCCAAATGTCATGTCTAAAAAGAGGGGACTTCCAACAGAAAGTGCTACTGATGTTATGCAGAGGGTCAGAGAAATTAGTGCTGAACAGGGGGAGTAAAGGAACACAAGGGAGTTCTAAATAAGGGAGGACACTTCTGCGTCCAGGGAACGGGGAGGTTCAGAACGGCCCATTACTGGGACCTCAGGATCATAGTCACATACCCCAGAATTTAGTGAAGATCTACGCAAAATTCCCTTCCTGAGAGGTTTGATTCCTGACCATCTAGAAGGCACTTTTGCATTTACATTCAGGAAGCTGATGAGCTGAGATGTCACCCAGAGGCCTAGTGCAGTTCTCTTGTGCTCTGTTGAAAATTGGAGAGTCACAGCCCATGCCCTGACTTGGGCTTCTTGATTCCTGAGCTTTGGGGAAGAGTTAATTGAGAGAATGAAAGGCTGGAGGGGTTCTGGTAAGCCCAGAGCTGTAGAGAGGGTCTGGAGAAGGAAGGATGATGGAAATCCGGGGTGTGGACAGAGGAATGGGATGAAGGTGAAGTTCTCTTACTCAGGATATGTAAAAGTGTAACCTGGTTCTGAGTCTGGATTTGCGTAAGGTCCAAACTGTTCCTCGGCTAATGCTGGCCACAGGCTTTCCACCACCGAATGCTGCTCTTATCAACAATCTGACACTCGATTTCGGAAGAGGTTAGCAGAGGCAAAGCTGAAAG
Source organism: Chelonoidis abingdonii (assembly GCF_003597395.2). Lineage (NCBI taxonomy): Eukaryota > Metazoa > Chordata > Testudines > Testudinidae > Chelonoidis > Chelonoidis abingdonii. Next base: position 299,292,751 of record NC_133770.1, on the reverse strand, counting down.
GTCATTTGACCTGGACTCTGGCTGGGTTTTCTCAATTAGCAGCTGCAGGTAGCTACTGTCTGGTTTGAACAAGCCCCCATTTCCAGTGTCTCATGGCTCTGCACGGGAGCAGCAGGGTCTCTCCCAGCCCAGGCTGGGGTCATTTGTAAAGTGCCATCTTCTTGCTCTGGTACATGTACATGTAGGCGTCACAGAAGAGGCGTTTGGCCACACCTTCCATGTCCCGGGGCTGCTCCATAGCCAGCGCTGCCACTGGCAATTGCAAGTACTTGGCAACTTCAGGGCACAGCGTTACGATGGGAATGTTGAAGCCATTCTCATCACCTGAATATGAGAGAGAGCAGGGGGAGGGTGAGCCTAAATCTCAGTTCCCAAGGGACAGGTATCTACAGCACAAAGGAACATTAGAGCAAGTGGCATTAACTGGGCCCCAGTCGGCAGGGTCAGCAGAGAGGCCAAGGACTGACTCGGCCACGACTGAGCTGTCTTTGCACCCCTAGAAAAAGTCCCTCTAACTGAGGTTTGAAGCACTAGTGTGCAGTGGAGGAGGCAGCCTGCCTGGCCACTAGCTATTCTACACTTACACAGAGGCTGTCAGTCCCCAGAGCTGTCAAGCCAGCACCATTCACCAGCGTTAAACTCCCTGTAAAACGCTACATTCATTTGCAAGGCCACGTAGGGAGTAGTTTTACATATTATTGAAGACGTGACACCTTTCCATGCTTCCCAGCAGACGGACCCAGTGGAGTTCGGACACACAGGCCTCCTGTTTTACATTACAGATCTGTGGAGAAATTACTCATGACTGCTGTGCGCTGGGACTGCAATTCCTGAACAGGGTCGTCCAGGTGCAAAGGGCCGACCAGCCTCCCCTCCGAGCAGAGCCCCTCCTCACCGTGCCTGTCAGCCATGCTGTCGAAGAACAGCCAGTTCTCTTTCTCTGGCCCATACTTCACAAAGGAGACATAGTGACTGGTCTCTATGCAGAGCACTGCAAAGAGCTCCATCCTCTCCCGTGGGATTCGGGGGCTGTCCATGTGGCTCCTGCTCTGAAACTCCTCAGGGACATGCAGTTTTATTGGCCTGTGTCCTTTGCGCTGGTAGTGAGAATGAGCCTGGGGACAGACAATAGGGGGCGCTGGTGGGTCAGCAGGGTTACGGCAACTTTATATACACCTACCCTGAGGGAAAGAGGAGGTGTCTGAGGACAGGCTGGCATTCAGTCACCTGCTTTCCACTCAATTCCTCAGCTGGGTCTTTCCCATGTGCCAAGAGACTGCTTGGATGGGGACCTCTAAGGAGAAGCGAGGGTGCTGCAGGAAGTGGAAAGGCTCTTCCCTTAGAGCCTGCCCAGAATCAGGGCCCCAGCATGGTAAAGCACATGGGCTCCCTACGGATGAAGGGCCACGTATGCGCAAATTCATGATCCTGCAGCAACTACCCTGAGTGGCTGATCCAGTCAGCAGTGCTGGCCTGCTCAGGAAGGAGCCTCCCACCTGACTGGCTGCAAGGAACGCAAGGGAAGGCAGAGGTTTCGGTCTGTGATCTGCCTCCTGGGGGATCAGTAAACACACGGAGGGGGAAACTGGATACCTGTCTGCAGCAGGACTTGCAGTACTGCTTCATCCCCGTAACTGCAAACATCTTGTCTTTGAAGCACTCGGAACACTCCTCGGTGGCTACGTCCCCGCACACAAAGCACTCCCGGGGACCTGCAGTGGGAACACAAATGTCAGCAGTGGTTGTATGACAGGGAGTCAGTATGCTCTGGCCCCTGCGCCTGCCATGCAAGTCCTGCTCTGCGAGGAAGAATCCCATCACAGTCCTGCCCTTACCATACTGCTTACCCCCGAGCTAGGCCAGCCTCGCCACCTGGATCCAAACAAGTACGTGTGCGCTAACGTAGGCAAGACAGCCCCAGAATCCCCAGTGCCCAGGAACTTACTGTCGAGCAGCAGGTCGGTGATGTCCAGCTCCAGGGAGGGAATGATTTTGCTGAACATTTTATATTCCTTCCCAAACCGTGGCATTTGGATAATGAAACAAGAGGGGATCTGGGAGATAAAAAGCAAGTCACCAAACATGGGGAGACAATGCCTTGCCCCACCCGCATAACCCCCTCTTGGACCTGCTCCCCAACCCAGCAGCTGGATGACACCTTCTCCATTCAGGTTCTCCACAGACCACTATCTGTGAAGTGTCCATACTCCCTTTCATTTTCCCCACTGCACCCCTCCGGTTCTGGCGGTGTGCTGGGGGGCTCTGCTGCATAAAGCTCCTCGCCAGCCTTGCTATGGAGATGGGGAGTAAAACGTTCTAACAAGCAGTCGTGTGCATGGGGCAGGGAACGAAGGCAGACGCGAAAGACAGAGGAGGAAAAGGGTAGCTGCACTCACCTCCACTAGCTTGAGATTAGAAGACAGGAAGGAATGTTCCACTAGCTGCTGCACGTTTGGCACGACCAGCCCCTCTTGCTTGTCTATGAATATCTGGTAACAGTAACACTCTTGCTCCTTCTGGCCTCCAGACCTGGGAGCAACATTCCAGAGTCAGGGCACTGGGGCTGCCTCTCTGCACTATGTACCCGGGGTGCCCTGGACGACAGCGCTCTCACAGGACACAGCCTTTGAGTTCTAGGACAGCCTCCAACCTTGGCACTAAGGGGCTCCCAGCTCTAGCTTTCAAAAAATGAAGCATTTATCATCCAGAAACACCCAACAAATGTGATGGGTGACGGATACCGACCAATATCGTTCTCACTTGCATTTTTGTTTCTCTGCGATGGATGGGCCAGACACACGTTTTTCCCCTTTAATTTAAAAAAGAAGACACACTGATTTTCTTGTAAGTCAGCTGTTTTACAGTGTGACCAGAAGATTCCTAGATTTGAGTTATAAGGTGCCAGTTTTGTGATCCAGCCGCATGGAAAACTGCAAAGCAAAGCTTGCTGCATTCCCAAGGCAACTTATACATGAAAGATCCTCCAGGATCCTTGTGCTCCCCCTGAAGCAGCATAGAAAGGATTCCCTGGCAGGAGGGTTGGAGCGAAGCAAGACAGGCTTCTTTGTATCTACTGCTTTTCTGAGTAGCTCCATGATACAAGCCACTGCACATTCCTCCACGGGGAACCCACAAAGCTGGCAACCCAGGTCTAAACTCTTGAACAATGCAGTTATTTTTGGGAGTCCTCACACTAAGTGAATCTCCTTGGGACTAAATTCAGTGGATTCCCTGTTTGGAAGCTCTAGGCTCTCTGCTAATTTGGCAGTCTGGAAATACCAGACTCTTCAGAGGTATCTGCTATACTACTCCACAGCCAACCTATCGTAGACTTGGAAGACAAGCCCTGTGTTTCTCATGCCACCACTGATCCTATCCAGGGATTACTCTATGCATCTGATCATTCCCTGATGGTGGCACATCTGGGAATGATTTATAAGTATCATCTTCCAGGTACAGTCCTTCCTGGAATATGACCACAATGTGATGGGCAGGCGTGATCACAACGTGATTCAGGGGCACAGCGGAAAATATTTGGGCACAAACTTTTCCATCTCCTTCATGAACAAGGGAAATTCACCGATCCAATCCAGTCAGGCCTTATCTAACAAACCAAGTCAACTCCTTCCCTCCCAAGTCTCAAACGTGTGCAGCATCAGTAAGATCACAGAGAGATGTCAACTTACTGCAGTTTCAGTAGTGGCTCTATTCCCAGGATGTGATGCATGATGAGATTGAGAAACTCCTCGGGGTCTGAAAGTTGAGGGAAATCACAGATCAGGCCAAGCCAACACACTTCCCTGTCCTACCTCCTCCAGGAAGGAAACAGCACCGTCAACTATGGGCTGGTGTTCCTGACACTGAGCTGCTTCTCTCTCACCCCAGGTATGGCCCTGGCCTGATTAGGAGCTGAAAACATTTGGTTAGTTTCATAGTTTGAAAGTTCTATGGTCAGCGTCAACGCAGAGAGATAGGGGAGAAGGAGAGGACAGAAGCCTGGTAAAAGGACACATTTCTCTTAACTCCTTCACTGCTGAATGATTTCTTTGCTATATTGAGGGAAAAATCACATTCATGCATCACAGGTACATTTACTCCATTCATCTGCACTCAAACAGCCTGGAGAGAAAGATCTTGATAAATATTTACTGCCAGCACCAAATTCATTAACGGACACTGAAACCAGGGGCAGTGCTGGAAACTGGAGGAACAAAGAGCAAAAATCTGGGGTGTCTCTGGCCAAGATACAAGAAAATATCAAACAGATGAAACAAAAAAGTTGTTCAGTAAATGACGGGACATGAGGGCAGAAGATGGAACGTAACTTCTACTTTTTAATATTTATACAGCCATGATGACAGCATCTGGGTATTTCAATAAAACTTCGGCATTCTGCAGCTCCTTTCATCTGCAGATCTTAAAGCACTTTACAAATACTATCTCCGAGGCAAGGCAGAGACAGAAGGCTGTCTACTTCTGGACGGGAAGGTGGTAACTGTTCAAACATGCATAACAACTAACAACAACAAATGCAGAAGAAGAATCTCTATCCGACTGAATCTGCAGAGGAATTTAGGTGAGCAAAATGTAACGAGGAGATGTGGAATCTGGCAAAAACAACATGGTTAACGCCCCTAGTAGGGCCTACAGAGTTTAACTGCAGACTGCAAATACAAACTAGTGGGTCAGATAGAAACCCCCCTTGGGCAAATTCTGCTTTGGTGGTGGTTTCTTCTGAGCAACAGGCCAGCAGCAAGAGACCTAGCAATTCCAATCTTTCCATCATACTTGGGGAACCTTCCTGCATGGCCAAACCTAAGCTGACACGTCTGAGGAATTCTCCAGGTAGCAGGACATTTATTTAAAAACAAACGTTCTGGGGGCAGACTGGAAACCAGCTTGCGGGGTTGCCTGACTGGAAAAGGGGAAGATAAGACAGACCACTCTGATGTAAGACATCTGCAGAGAGCACATTACCTTTCTCAGACGTGGCAAAGCTCGAACACTGGCCCTTCTCCGTCAACTGCTGCCTTAGCTGCATCACGCTACTAGCATCAACAAAGCCATTCCTGGGAACGAGGGGAAGCTGGGGATGAGCTCTCTGTGCATTGGCAAACTTACATCTCAGGGGCAGAAAATACAGCAGGTGAAGCATGGAGCTCACCTGCCAAAATCCAAGTCAAGATGCACCCTCCCAAAAGGCAAGAAGTCAGCACCAGAGGGCAGACCACAAGCAGCGCTGAACAAAACACTCCTGCCCCATAAGCATTGGGGGAGGGAAGGGGTGGGCCAAATATCTTTGATGAAGGCCAGAGGATACTCACTATCCTCCGCAGGGACCTGTTTCAGTCACCAGCCTTACAGGCTGGCGGTGCACAGGTGACCCTTTGGAGCCGTTCAGTATTTCTATGAGCCAGCTATTTAAGCAACATGGACTACTTGCTCCCTGGAGACTTTGCTCCCTTATCAGCATCACTCCCAGCCCTGGGAGCAAGAAATCAGGGCAACAGATTAAATCCAAGTCCTTCATGTGACAGTGCAGGGGGCCCAGCCTTTGATTGTACATTTCTTCCCCTCTCCCACAACACCTCGATTGAGATCTCTGAACACCAGGGATCCCTTCTTTAACCCTTTCACCTTCAGCCATGACTCATGACAGCCTCCCTTCTGGCCCAGGAGAGCAGGATGTGGCTTGTCATCACCACTCCCAAGTTCTCTGTTGACCCCTCCAGAGGGCCACAGACAACCTTCTCCTGCCTGGGTCTTTGCAGCAGCATTTAGCAATGGAAATCCACAGTCTCAGCATTTGCTGGGTTAATATGAGTGGGAAGGAAGAGCACAAAAACTCCAGAGTTGGCCAAGAGACATGAATCTCTAGGATACTTCTTGTCTCAGAGGCATCTGAACTACGGCTGTCAAGCGCTTAAAATTAATCGCAATTAATCATGCTGTTAAAAAATAACAATACTATTTATTTAAATATTTTTTAATGTTTTCTACATTTTCAAATATATTGATTTCAGTTACAACACAGAATACAAAATGTACAGTGCTCACTTTACATTTATTTATTACAAATATTTTGTAAAAAAGACAATAGTATTTTTCAATTCACCTCATACAAGTACAGTAGTACAATCTCTTTATTATGAAAATGCAACTTACAAATGTAGATTTTTTTGTTTTGTTACATAACTGTACTCAGAAACAAAACAATGTAAAACTTTAGAGCCTACAAGTCCACTCAGTCCTACTTCTTGTTCAGCCAGTCACTCAAACAAATTTGTTTACATTTTCAGAAATAATGCTGCCCACTTCGTATTCACCTGAAAGTGAGAAGAGGCATTCACATGGCACGTTGTAGACGGCGTTGCAAGATATTTACATGTCAGATGCGCTAAAGATTCATATGTGTCTTCATGCTTTAACCTCCATTTCAGAGGACATGTGTCCATGCTGATGATGGTAAAGTCCAAAGCAGTCCTGACCATGCATGTTCATTTTCATCATCTGATCATATGCCACCAGCAAAAGGCTGATTTTCTCTTTTAGTGGTTCAGGTTCTGTATCATCAGAATGTTGCTCTTTTAAGACTTTCGAAGTATGCTCCACACCTTGTCCCCCTCAGATTTGGAAGGCCTTCAAATTCTTAAACTTGGTCAAATGCTGTAGCTATCTTTAGAAATTTCTTTGGTACCTTCTTTACATTTTGTAAGATCTGCTGTGAAAGTGTTCTTAAAATGAACAATGTGCTGGGTCATAATTCAAGACTGCTATAATATGAAATATATGGCCAGAATGTGGATAAAGCAGAGCAGGAGACATACAATTCTTCCCCAAGGAGTTCAATCACAAATTTAATTAACGTAATTTTTTTTTTTTAAACAAAGTGTTATCAGCATGGAATTATGTCCTCTGGAATGGTGGCCGAAAAATGAAAGGGCCTATGAATGTTTAGCATACACACGTGAATATCTTTCAACACTTGCCTACAAAGCACCATGCGAACATCTGTTCTAACTTTCAGATAACACGGTAAATAAGAAGTTGGCAGCATTATCTCCATAAATGTAAACAAAACTTGTTTGTCTGAGCGACTGCCTGAACAAGAAGTAGACTGAGTGGACTGCAAACTCTAAAGTTTTACTTGTTTGTTTTTGAGTGCAGTATGTAACCAAAACAAAAAAACCCTACATTTTGAAGTTGCACTTTCACGATAAAGAGATTGCACTACGCACCTGGTGAGGTAAAACTGAAAAATACTGTCATTTTGCAGTGCAAATATTTGTAATAAAAATACTATAAGTGAGCACTGTCCACTTGTATTCTGCATTGTAATTGAAATCAATATATTTGAAAACGTATAAAAACATCCAAAGGTATTTAATAAATTTAAACTGGTGTTCTATTGTTTAACAGTGCGATTAAAACTGCAATTAATTTTTTTTAGTCACAATTAATTTTTGAATTGCGATTAATTTTTGAGTTAATCATGGGAGTTAATTGCAATTAATTGACAGCCCTGATCTGAACTGTGAGAGGACCAATTCCGGGGAAGAGGTGATAGCAGCATGGAGATTACAGAGAGGACTTGCTGCTTCCAGTAGTCTATGTACAGTACTCACCGTCGGAGGGGATTCACAATCTTATCCCGAGGATCTTCTGGACGTGCCCGTCGGGGGGGAGGAGGGCTTGAAGAGCATGGAGTCCAGCACAAGGTACAGGAGAAGAGGCTGGGAAGACAGAGTGGTTGCTAACAGTGGAATCAGGTAATAAAACAAGGTTACTCACTTTAACTGTTGTTCTTCGAGGATGTGTTGCTCATATCCATTCTAGTAGGTGTGTGCGCGCGCCGCGTGCACGTTCGTTCGGATACTTTTTACCCTAGCAACACTAGGTGGGCGGCTGGGCGCCCCCTGGTAGCGCCGCCATGGCGGCTGAATATAGCCCTGCCGGCCCAACCGCTCCTCAGTTCCTTCTTGCCGGCTACTCCGACAGAGGGGAGGAGGGCGGGTTGGAAATGGATATGAGCAACACATCTCGAAGAACAACAGTTAACAAAGGTGAGTACTTTGTTTTCTTCTTCGAGTGCTTGCTCATATCCATTCTAGTAGGTGATTCCCAAGCCCTACCTAGGCGGTGGGGTCGGAGTGAGACGTTCCGAAGCAAGACTGCTGTACCGAAGCGGCATCGTCTCGAGATTGTCAACCAGCACATAGTGCGATGTAAAAGTGTGCACGGACGACCAGGTAGCCGCCGGCATATGTCTTGGAGGGGACTTGGGCAGGAAAGCAGCCGAAGAGGCCTGAGGCCCGAGTAGAATGGGCGGTGATG
>NC_133770.1:299193651-299275718 GCF_003597395.2 Chelonoidis abingdonii | reverse complement strand
TGAGGAGCGGTTGGGCCGGCAGGGCTATATATCAGCCGCCATGGCGGCGCCACTCCAGGGGGCGCCCAGCCGGCCCACCTAGTGTTGCTAGGGTAAAAAGTATCCGACGAACGTGCACACGGCGCGCGCACACACCTACTAGAATGGATATGAGCAAGCACTCGAAGAAGAACACAGTGGTTTTTGTTTTAAATGATGCACAGCAGAGAGATAGACAGAGTTAAGGGAGAAAAAGAGAGATTTATAGTGTCACAGATGTCAAGACCAGAAGGAACTAGTGAAATCATCTTGTCTGACCTCCTCTATAGTGAGGCTCAGCAGAATTTTATTTGTCAAAATTATAAAGAAATAAAAATCAAAGAATAAAAATAAATATTGATTTTTATCAACTTGAATTTTCAGTTGGAAGAAATAATGGGGCGGGGGTCAGCCAATTATTTAGTGACAGTAGATGTTGAGATTCAAGACATTAAAGCTAAAGTTAAAGTTATAACCATTAAAACACAAATTATCAACATCACATGGCAAAACACACACAGTAGGCATCCTTAAATCAAACTCTAAGAAGTTCTCAAGCACATTTGGCCTATTTTCCCTATCAGTAAATTTCAACGACCATCAATGGAAATATTTTGTTGTTGGGGTGTGCGGTGAAATGGACATTTATACCAAAATTAAATCAATAAATATCTAGTCCTTCCAAGCCCATCACAACACAGGTCACAGAACTTCCCAAAAACAAATTCCTACAGCAGATCATTAAAAAAACCAAAAAAATCCCCAGCCAATCTTGCTTTACAAATTGCCAGTGATGGAGACTCCACTACAACCCTTGGAATACTGTTTCAATAGAGTAGCTAATTACCCTCACTGTTAAAAATGTACACCTCTGATTTGTCTAGTTTCAATTTCCAGCCATTGGTTTCATGTTAGACCTTTCTCTGCTAGACTGAAGATCTCTTTACCAAGTACAGATGCCCCCTGGGTTACGCAAACCCAACTTACGCAAATCCGCACATACAGAAAAAGTTCCATATGCTAGAAATAGGAGGTTTTTTTGAGGGGGAGTTGCGCGTAATGTCAGGTATATGTTTCCAACTTACGCAAAATTCGAGTTACGCAAGGCGTTCCACAATGGAATGCTTGCGTAAGTCGGGAAGCATCTGTATTTGTTCCTCATGTGTGTACTTATAGACTGTTATCAAGTCACTCCTTACCATTCTCTTTGTTAAGCTACATAGATTGAGCTCCATCAATTTAACATTATAGGGCACACTTTCTAATCCTTCAATCATTCTCATGACTCTTCTCTCTAAACCACCTCCAATTTATCAACATCCTTCTTGAGCTGTGGATACCAGAACCAGATACAGTATTCCAGTGCTGGCAGCACCAGTGCTAAATTCAGAGGTAAAATAACCTCTCTGCTCCTGCTCGAGATTCCCCTGTTTATGCATCCAAGGATCTCAGCCTGTTTGGCCACAGCATTGCACCGGGAGCTCACATTCGGCTGATTATTTGCCATGACCCTGGAATCTTTTTCAGAGTCACTCCTTCCCAGAGTCCTCCATCCTGTAAATACAGCCTACATTCTCTGTTTTCAGATGTACAGATTTACATTTAGCCATATTAAAATGATTACTGTTTGCTTGTGCCCAAGGATACCAAACAATGTAGTTCACTCGATATCAGTGACTGTTCCTTTTCATTATTTACCACACCCCCAACTTTTGTGTCATCTGCAAACTTGATCAGTGATGATTTTGTATTTTCTTCCAGGTCATTGATAAAAAAGTTAAATTACTGTAAGGCCAAGAGCTGATCTCCACAGGATCTCAATAGAAACACACCCACACGATGATGATTCCCCTTTTACAAACACATTTTGAGACCTATCAGTTAGCAGGATTTTAATCCACTGAATGTGTACCATTTTAATTTTATATCATTCAAGTTTTTTTTAATCAAAATGCCTTGCAATACCAATTCAAATGACTTAGAGAAGTGTGTTACATCAACACTATCACCTTTTTCAACCGAACTTTTAATCCTATCAAACAAACAAACAAGTTAGTTTGACAGCATCTATTTTCTATAACACATATTGATTGACATTACTTATGCTAGCCTCCTTTAATTCTTTAAAAGCAGCGAAGAATTCTGTGGCACCTTATAGACTAACAGACGTTTTGGAGCATGAGCTTTCGTGGGTGAATACCCACTTCGTCAGATGCATGTGAATTCTTTGTGAATTGAGTCCTGTATCAGCTGCTCCATTATCTTGCTTGGGATCAATGTCTGACTGAGAGGCCTATAATTACCTGGGTGATCCTGTTACCCTTTTAAAACACTGGCATATTATCTTTCTTTTAGTCTTCTGGAACTTTCCCAGTGTTCCAATACTTATTGAAAATCAACAATAAGAATCCAGCAAGCTCCCCAGCCAGCTCTTTTAAAACTCTTGGATCCAAGTTCTCTGGATCTGTTGACTTTAAAAAGTCCAACTTCCATTGCTGCTGTTTAACATCTTCCCAAGATACTAGTGGAATGGAAAGAGTGTCATCATCGTCATCATATTACTGTGTCATCTGTTTTTTCCTCAATACAAAGGAAAATATTTATTGAACACTTCTGGCTTTTTTTTACATTAGTATTGATAATTCTACTATTTCCAGCTAGTAATGGACCAATATAATTGTTAGGATTCTTTTTGTTCCTAACATATTTAAAAAACTCCTTAACTCTGCTGGCCATACATTCCTCTGTGTCCTTTTACACTGCCTTTTTCCTCAGTTGTGGCTTTTTCAACACCTAGTAAACTGTTCTTAAACAACTCTCAATCATCATTCACATCTTTCTGATTAAATTTTTCCTCCTGGCTGATGTGACTCATAACTGTTTTCAGCTTTGTGAAATCTGTCCTTTCAGAGCACCAAACATATACACCATTACCTCGATATAACGCCACCTGATACAACACGATATAACACAGTAAAGCAGTGCTCCTGGGCAGGAGGGTTGGGGCTGTGCACTCCAGTGGATCAAAGCAAGTTCAATATAACACAGTTTCACCTGCAATGTGGTAAGATTTTTTTGGCTCCCAAGGACAGCGTTATATCAAGGTAGAGGTTATATTACTGGTTGAACTTTATTCCGCTTGAACATTATAAATGTGATCAAGTCATGATCACTTTGTGCCTAAGCTACTATTAATTTTTAGATGTAAGGAATGGAAAGAGAGAATACGTGAAAGTGGGCAGTGTGAAATGAGAAAGTTTTCCATCAATTATGGATGAGTGAAATCCTGTGGTTTGACTAATTTAGGAACATTTGTAGCTAGGCAGGGTGAGATAATCAAATCTCATTCTTCAGGGCTAAAACTGACTGCTTCTGGGGGTCACCAAGGGATTTCCACCCCCCGTACAGCATTATACCATCAGCTAGGTGTATTACTAGAGGTTTCTCTTAAGTATCAGTTTCTAGCCATTACCTGAGATGACATACCAGACTTGTGAGGACCAGTAATATAATCTAATGTGGCAATCTATGATTTTTTGTTACATACAAATGATGTGTGCTTAGCATCTATGAACTTTCTCCTTCAGGTTATTGGGGGTTAGAACCTGTCATTTCTAGGCTGCATCTCTATATTAAAGAGCAACTGCGTTCTACTCTACTTTGTGCAAATTACGTGTCATCCCTGTGCTCCTGGTGAACTGCCTGGTTTGACGCTCAGTAAGGACCGTCAGCCCTGGATGACGGTCCTCACTTAACAGAGGGAGATGGTCAAGAGAGGCCATTCTGCATGAGGTTGAAGAAGAGTAGTGCCTCCTACCTGAAAAGGGCAGCATCCATGTAGCAGGAGTTGCAGTGGCCTTGAATCCCTCTCATGCGCCCTTGTAAAACACGCACGGCTGTGCCATTCCTGAGAGGAGGAAAATTAGCCAGAACCTTAGGACTATCCATCCTACCTGCAACAGAAATAACAGAAACTGCCTTTAGCATCCCCTTGCCCTAGGGACAGCTTTGCCCTCCTGTTTCTTTCCTGTGGGGCTAGTCCACCTACAAAGGTCACAACCCACTGTTTGTTCTGTACTGTACCCACCCCTGCATTTAGATCATAACCTCTCTGGGATAGGGACTTGATTGCTTGGCACACTTACCCACTATAATCTGCTGCAAGAGCAGAGACCCATAACTTCAGCATGAGAGGGAACCCCTGGGCAATCTGCTGACCACTCATTCAGCTGCTAGACTTTTTAGCCAACCGACATTCCCTGCCCTCCACACCGCTGGTACTATCCTCATCGTCATGTCAGCGAGCGTCTGACACTGAAAGGGCCCACAGTGGAGGGAGCTAGTTTCCTGACACTGAATTGAATGTAAGCTTGAGATAATGGGATCTCTGTGTAAAGCGTTCCTAGAAAATGTTTCTGCACTGGAAGTGTCCAACAACAAGCTGGAGGGATTCTCAGGGCTGCTGCTGTAATGCCCATTCAGCACATTCCTGTCAGCTTGGCTTTGGTATGGATTAGTTGGCCTAACCATACTAGGGGTGGGAAGGAGTGTTTCTCTAGCTCAGGAAAGCAGCAAAGATGCACATGATGTGTGATCTGTACTTCCCTGCCCTTTAAGTCTGCTGTGCCTCCATGCGTACAGAGGAGCTGCAGGAGGCTCAGGAGCATTTATTCTGTGGGGTCCACAGCTTTGTCCCGAAGATCTACACCCTTCACTCCATGCCAGTGTGGTCATACTACCATTCCAGGTGGCCCATAACTATTCCATTTCAGCACAAATAACCTCCTGCAGGGCAGATACAGCATGCGATTCAAGTGGTAAGGGGATATTAGAGCAGCAGGATCTCAAGTGCTTTAGCCTGACAACAACCCTGTGTAGTTGGTAAGTATCAGCCCCATTTCACAGAAGGGAAAAGTTAGGCAACAGAGAATTTAAGTGACATGCCAAGGTCACAGCAAGTCAATGGCAAATATCAGAATAGAACTGAGGAGTCCCCTGCCTCTACCACTAATAGCTTGAAAATGAGAAAATGGAAGAAGGGAGAGATGAGAAAGAGGACTTGAGAACAAAATGAGTCGCAGAGTCAGTTTGAATGGGGACAGGCGGGGGAATACAAAGTGCAGTAGATTTAGTTGAGCTAGGATACATCAGGGCTATTCTCTGGGAATGGAGGGGGGCATCTTGGACTCTCAGAATTATAATTTTACACAAAATGCTGTCCTCAACACAGACACTAGCAAAGACAACCCACATATGACCCTCCTATCCTAGCCGGAGCCATTAGCTTCTAAGGGAACTCACTGCAAGTGCTGGGGTCCAGGAGGCCACTGCTCACACACTGGAAGCGCATGTCGGGCTGGCATGACTGAAGCTTAACAAAGAGGCCACGCTTCGGGGGGCAGTGGAAGTAGCGTGTGCCTAGCCATTCGCCATCTGTGACCCCCTTCTCTTCATCCTGTGAAAAGGACAGAAATCCATCCACAAGCAGTTCCAGGCCAGGCTTTCAAGGAATGAGTTAGATCAGTGGTTTTCAACCTGTGGTCCGCTGATCCCTGGGGGTCCGCAGAAGGTTGCCATTACCACAGAACAGTGGTTTTCAACCCTGGTCCTCGGACCCCTGGAGGTCCACAGACTATGTTTAGAATTTCCAAAGGGATCTGCACCTCCATTTGAAATTTTTTAGGGGGTCTGCAAATGAAAAAAGGTTGGAGGGACGAATAGCTCAGTGGTTTGAGCATTGGCCTGCTAAACCCAGGGTTGTGAGTTCAATCCCTGAGAGGGCCATTTAGGGATTGGGGCAAAAATCTGTCTGGGGATTAGTCCTGCTTTGAGCAGCGGGTTGGACTAGATACCTCCTGAGGTCCCTTCCAACTCTGATATTCTATGAAAGCCGCTAAGTCAGATTAAGCAGTGCTTGTGCGAACAGCTGTGGAAAAAGAATAACAGCAACAATTTCGCCACAAGGGGGCCCAATCATCTGAAATGCTACATGTGACCAATCACACTGTCAGAGCTGCACTTATCTGATGGCTGCTCTAGGGCTGATGTTAGGATGGGATTTCATGACCTGACAACTACATACAACTTTATACTTATTTTGACCTATTTTTTTTTTAATTTGGTTTAGTTACATTTTAGACCAGTGAATCCCTTTTGTCAGCACAGAATGAATTTCATGAATCCAAATCCCAACAGCAGCAGCAGCTGTTGTCCAAGGATCTCAAAGCACTTCACAAATAACTAATGAAGCCTCACAACACCTCTGCAGGCAGGTGAGAATGATCTTATTTTACAGATGGGGAAAAAGATGGAGAGGAGACTTGACCAAGCTCACACAGTGAGTCAATAGCAGGGCTAGGAACAGAACTCAGGAGTCCTGGCTCCCAGGTCCACGTTCTCACCAATGTACTACTCTCCCTCCACTAAGGAAAGTCTGCATACCAGTATCTGTATTCTCCCACCCATGATCCCAGCAAGAGAGGCCAGCTTAATCTGCCCTGACTCTTTAATTAAGCACCCTAACCTAGGGCATGCTGTGAAACAGACATGCTCATGACCTCCAAAAGACATGCCAGTTCTGACCTTAGTGCCCTTAGAGAACAGAAACATTATTTTGCTACTTACTAATTCAACTCCTGCCATTTTGGGCTCAATACTGGGGAGGTACCCCAACCAGCGGATGATTCCAGAGACTGGATTCCCCTTGCCTAAGGTGATCTGTACCATGGAGTTCACATCCAGGGACTGTTTTTCACTTTCCAACTCCTCCCCGCTTCCGCTTCTCTCTCGCTTCAGTTGTCTCTGAGATCCTGGGGCCAAGTCTGGCTCAAATACTGAAAATTCACAATACACATAATAAAGCCCGGACAAGAGCTGGGGTGGAAAGTCTATCTTTGTTGACTAGACTAAGTGGTTGCCAAATATTTTGCTGCATTGTTTTCTAACAACAATACAACCTAGTGTTTCTGTGCTTCTCAGAAGTGGATCTATGGCAGAGGTGGGCAAACTGTGGCCCACAGGATCCTCCTGCCTGGTACCTGAGCTCCTGCCCCAGAAGGCTCACCCTCGGCCCCTTCCCTGCTGTCCCCCCTCCCCCGTAGCCTCAGCTCGCCCCGCCACTGGCCCAATGCTCTGGGCTGTGGGATGGTGAGCTCCTGGGGCAGCGCCACTGCAGAACCTGGCCTGACGTGGTGCTCCGTGCTGCACGGTGGTGGGGCTGGCTCCAGCCAGGTGGCGTGGCTGTAGCGCCACCAGACACCGGTGCTCCAGGCAGCGCGGTAAGGGGGCAGAGGGGTTGATAGAGGGCAGGGGAGTTCGGGGAGGTGGTCAGGGGGCGGGGGTGTGGATAGGGGGGATAGGGGTTGGGACGCGATTCAGAGGGCGGGGAACAGGGGGGTTAATGGGGGCAGCGTACCAGGGGGGCAGTCCAGGAAGGAGGGGGGGGTTGGAATGGGGAGCAAGCAAGGGTTCCGGGGGCTATCAGGGGATAGGGAATGGGGGGGGGGGGTGGATGAGGCAGGAGGCCCAGGATGGCCGTCAGGGGCCGTCAGGGGACTGGGAGCGGGGGTGTGTGGATGGAGGGGGTGCCAGAGGGCAAGAAGCCGGGGGGCGGGGAGAGACAGATAGGGGGTTGGGGCCGGGCCATGCCTGGCTGTTTGGGGAGGCACAACCTCCCCTAACCAGTCCTCCACACAATTTTGGAAGCCGGACGCAGTCCTCAGGCCAAAAAGTTTGCCTGCCCCTGATCTATGAGTAGGAGACTAAGAAGAACTGAAAGAATACAGAGGAACTGGAAGAGGTTCAGAGAAGGGCAATGGAACAGCTTCCACACAAGCAGAGACTGAAAAGATCAGGGCTGTTCAGCCTAGAAGAGAGGCGTAAAGGTGGGAGATGATCGAAGTCTATAAAATCATGACTGGTGAGGAGACGATGACTGGAGGAGTGTTATTTTTCCTTTCCAACATCACAAAAACCAGGGGTCACCAGACGAAATTAATAGGAAGCAGGTTTAATACAAACAAGAGGAAGGACTTTTTCAGACAACATACAATGAACCTGTGAACTCATTGCCACAGGATGCTATGATGGTCATCAGTAAAACTTGGTCCAAAACGAGAATCAGATGAGTTAATGGAGGATAGGTCCATCAATGGCTATTAGCCAAGATAGCACGTGGGGCTACACTACACCTCTGCCTACCAGAAGCCGGGAGGGGAAAACACGGGGGGCTCTCCCCATAATTGCCCTGTTTTGTATAATCCCCCTTAAACTCTGGTACTGTGTGCCCTTTCAGACAGGGTACTGGGCTAGATGGACCACTGGTCTGACCCAGTGTGGCCGTTCCTATGAGAGTTAGGAAACTCGGGGACTGATTCTCAGTCAAGCTAAGGCCCTTTTATGCTGCTCTGGAGAATTCACTGCTTCCTTTTGGTAGTTTGTTCTAATGGTTAATCCTCTCACTGTTAATAATCCGTGTCCTATTTCTCATTTGATTTTGTCTGGCTTTAACTTCTAGACATTGGGTCTTGTTCTGTCTTTCTCCAACAGACAAAAGAGCCCTTTAGTGCCCTGTATTTTCTCCCCAGGAAGGTATTTATACACTGTAATCAGGTCGCCTCTCAGTCTTCTTTTCAATAAGCTAAATATACGAAGCTCTCGAAGTCTCTCACTGCTGGGCATTTCCTCCAGCCCTCAAATCATCCTTTTAAGAATGTAACAAACTCCTCCATCACATTTTAGCCTTGTCAGCCACACGGCAGAGAATGAAGTGAAAGAAAAGGCCGGGGGGGGGGACAACAGCAAATCCCATTCCACTGGGTTTTACGGAGGTGGGGTGGCTGTATTTGTGTGCTGCTTTACCTGGGGAGAGCAGCCCTTCCTTCACAACAGAGTCCATAGGGATATCTCTGAAAACATCTGTTGGGCCTTCTTCTTCCTGTAAGAGACAATGCAATAGAGCAGCGGGGTTCAAACTTTTGTACTGGTGACCCTTTTCACACAGCAAGCCTCTGAGTGCGACCCCACTCTTATAAATTAAAAACACTTTTTTATATATTTAACACTATTTAAAATGCTGGAGGCAAGCAGGCTTTGGGGTGGAAGCTGACAGCTCTTGACCCCCCCATGTAATAACCTCGCGACCACCTGAGGGGTCTCAACCCCTGCAATTAGGGTGACCAATGTCCTGATTTTATAAGGACAGTCCTGATTTTTGGGTTTTTTTCTTATATAGGCTCCTATTACCCCCCTCCCTGTCCCGATTTTTCACATCTGCTGTCTGGTCACCCTACCTGCAATAGAAGGTTATGCCAGCTAAATGGTCTGTAAGTGGTGGGGTAAGATGAGGAAAGTCTCCCCCAGGAAACAATGGTTTTGTTTGCCCTAGACAAAGACTTCACTCCGTGTGCAGGAACTGATTTTGCACATTGATAAGGCTCCTACCACAAGGCAGGCTGCAAGATAACAACGAGAAACGAAGGCAAGCTCCTCTTACCGGGCAAACTTTAACAAACCATTGGGTTCCCTCCTTGTACACGTCCATAGCTATGCCTTGTCTGAAGACGTCATCCAGGTAGAAGCCAATTGTGTCCCCGCCTTTTACAGGAACAACCTCGTCCACATCCGCTTTGGGCTCCTCTCTCGCTGGGTCACTGCCCAGCGCTGGGATAAACTGGATTTTGTTAAGCGGCAGAAAGAGTCCACAGTTCTGCTTACACTTGAAATACTCAGAGCCGTTATAGGTGCCATCACTGTGGCCTTTGCCTTCACCATCACCCTGAAGAACCAGCAGAAAGGCACATTATATTCTGGGCAGGGACAAGTCAGAGAGAAGCCACCTGACCCTTGGCACAGTGACATGACCCCATGTCAGAAATGAGGTACTCACCCAACCCAATAAGAACATCAGAGCTGTTATACTGGATCAGAATACAGAGCCACCCCAATTTTACAATGAGGAAACTGAGTCAGAAAGAGACAGAGAAGCCCGCGTCACACAGGGAGTCTGGAACAGAGCCAGGAACAGAACCCAGGAGTTCTGATCCCAGGCACACTGCTGTTATCAGTGGAAACCAGGGCCTTGCTATTAGGATAAAAAGGCTAAATGTTCAGTGAGGTATGATTAGAACTAGCACTTTCAGGGCAACAAGATTTGTTTTCCTGGAACAAGGGGCTTGATAATAAGATGTGACAGGGAGGCAATGCAAGTCCACTCCCCTCAGCCAGACCCCTTTCCATTGGGCTGAGACACTGGGCCTACATAAAGTTAACTGGGAGTCGGGGGGAAGCGCCTCACTCTCCCGAATCACCTTACCTGTAACTCCACCCCAAAGTAGGATGGACAGAGTGGGGAGGACAAAGGGCTCTTGCTGATCTTCCCAACATAGCGGATGGTGCCAGTGAACAGATGTTGGTTGAGATCCACTATCACCTGTTGGCCCACTGTAGCCTTCACTGCTACTTCAAGGCTACACCGGTCCAGGAAACAGTTCAAGCGCTCATTGAGGTTGTTGATGGCCAGAAGGAAAACAGCTTCCTCCTCATTCACAGGTTGAAGAATTTCTGCCTCAATTGTGGCTATGGAATGGTCATCCAGCATGGTGACCCTCATGAAGCGAGTGGAAGTCGTGCCACAGGCGATACTGTGCAGATACATCCTCTCTTTGAGGAAGCACATGGTGCCCGAGGGAAAGAGCTTGCTGCCATATGGAAAATCATCTGTCAAGATGTAATAAACGTTTCCGTCCCCTTGTGAAGGCAGAGGGCTGCCTGGTACAACTGCTGCAGTCATCTTTGCTTCCACTCAGTCCTGAGAAGTTAGAGAATAACAACAGGACAGCACAGAGCATGTGATTATTATTGTGTTTTATAGTAGCACCCATATGTGCTAGCTGCTTTTCATATATACAAGCAGAGCCTGTGCCTGCCTTGAGGAGATCACAGACTAAGGGGAAACAGGCATCAAGAAAAGGAAACAACTACCCAGATTTTCTATACAAGATCCATACAGGCAGTCTAGCCAGGGTAGGAGTCTTGCAGATGAGTTCAGGGAAGTGAAAACTCGCTAGGGGTGGTGGGGGGAACTGCGGAAGAAGGTGATTGTTTGAGAGACTGACATATAGGCAGACTAGAGTGAAAACATTGGAGGAGTCAGGACAGGGAAGGGGATGCTATGCAAAGTAGAAAGGGGTAGAGCTATACAGAACCTGGAAGGTGACCAGGTATCGGGTTCGTTTTCAAAAGAGTTAAAAATCATCATTCGTAGTGTGGCAAATCTAGACATTAATGCCCTGGCTGAAAACCCCATAGAGCCACAAGTAACCAGGGAGGAAGGGCTGGGGGATTCTGTGCAACAGCCCTGGTCAATACCCAAAACATCTGGCTACTAGACAATGCTCCTCTGGTGCTGATGGCGGCCAGGACACCTGAACAGGTATTCTATCCAATGAACAATCCATGCCTGGTGAGACAGTTGTACTGCCAGATCCTACCCAAGCCTGCCAGTGTGGTTACCCTTGCCATTAAATATAGGAAGCCGGTGGACACTGTACAGGTAACCAGGGCTGGCCACCAAAGGTCTCATCCAAGAGTGGGAGCACACTCTCTCTCTAGCTGGTAACAGAGGCATTCTATGTAGGTACACTTCCAAAGCAGTCTGGTATCATTAGAGCACAGCGATGCTTTGTGGGTGTACGAGGTGCCCGAGTCTGTGATGCATGCAGGCTTAGTCAGGGACTCTGCATTTTAAAGATCTGGAGACCAATCACCTTGCTACATTAACAAGAAAAATCATATGTCACATACCAAGGTACTTTCTTTCATTTCAAATTAACACAACACCGAAATCTCACCAGTTTTATAACCTGGCTAAAGGGACACCAACATGAAATCCAGCCAGATTTAAAAAGTGAAGTAAAAGCAGTTTCTGGTGCTGCACTTGCCAATTCTCCCTGCCTAACGTGACAGTTTTTTAACAGTTTTTTTTTAAAGTTCTCTCTCCATGGGGAAAATAGTAAGTCTGACTGTATAGCAGGGGTCAGCAACCTTTCAGAAGTGCTGTGCCAAATCTTCATTTATTCACTCTAATTTAAGGTTTCGTGTGCCAGTAATACATTTTAATGTTTTTTAAGGTCTCTTTCTATAAGTCTTTAATATATAACTAAACTACTGTTGTACATAAAGTAAATAAGGTTTTTAAAATGTTTAAGAAGCTTCATTTAAAATTCAATTAAAATGCAGAGCCCCCCGGACCAGCGGCCAGGACCCAGGCAGAGTAAGTGCCAATGAAAATCAGCTCATGTGTGCCACAGGTTGCCAACCCCCGCTGTATGTTATGTGCTGCTGAATGCACAAAACAAAACTGAAAATAACATTTCTTCCTTCTAATCTCTTTCAGTTATAGGATCCTTACGTGTTACTTGTATTTATACTGGTAAAAACCCATTCAGGCAGAGGCGTGATTTTTAAGTTTGGCTCCTTAAATAGCGCTGTCATTGTAGGGTGAAAACACTACACGCATTTAGAAACAGCATTTAACTGCCTGGGTTAGTAACAACATACCAGATTCTTAATACTGAAATGACTGTTAAGACTAAGGCAAGACCTTTGCACAGGTGCAGCTCACAGCGACTTCAACAGGGCTCCAGGTGGGCACACAGCAGAGCCCCTTGCAGGGTCAAGACCTTACTTGGCACCATTGTTGGCTGTTTGCTGTGGGCACGCCATATACTTTGGATGGTCAAACTGCACGGGATGATCTCATGTTTGCTCCTAGTCTGTATCACTTCCCAGCTCTTTTTGGAGTATTTGGATGCTGACACAGGCAGCTGCAGGTTCCCATTTAAATACAGGATTTTCCAACTCCTTGTTGATTAGGTTTGGTAAATTCGGGGGCTTCCTTAAAACCAAACCCTCGCAGCTGGGCTTCAGCTACCTACCTACCTTTCACTTCTGCAGCATACAGCGCTGAGGGGTCAGAAGGGGTGACCCTAGTGCACTTGGAATGGGGTCCAGTGGCAGTTGGGAGATTCTCTCTGGGGGGTGTTCTGGGGGTGTCCCTACAGGGTGAGTGGGAGTTCCCTGAGGGGTAAGAGGTGCACCACAGGCTGGGACTGTCTCTGTTGGAGTCACAAATGGAGGGAGGGGGTGTCCCTGAGTGGAGGGAGTGGGAAGATGACTGTGGGGGGGTTGGGGATCCCACAGGGTTGGGGGCTCATGGGAAGGAGAGGAGGGGCCCTAGGTAGGGGTATGCCAGAGGGGAGGCAGTGGGATGATGACCCTGGGGGGAAGGGGTCATAGAATATCAGGGTTAGAAGGGACCCCAGGAGGTATCTAGTCCATCCCCCTGCTCAAAGCAGGACCAACCCCAACTAAATCATCCCAGCCAGGGCTTTGCCAAGCCTGACCCTTAAAACCTCTAAGGAAGGAGATTCCACCACCTCCCTCAGGAACCGCCATTCCAGTGCTTCACCACCCTCGCTGAAAGTTCTGTCAACCTAAATCACTGCAAGGTACTCCTTGTCTATCACTGAAACAGTCTAGATCCGTTCCTTTGGAACTCCCTTACAAGTAGCTGAAACCAGCTATCAAATCTCTCCTCATTCTTCTCTTCTGCAGACTAAACAATGCCCAGTTCCCTCAGCCTTCCTCCTCATAAGTCATGTGCTCCCAGCCCGATTAATCATTTTGTTACCCTCCGCTGGACTCTTTCCAATTTTCCAACATCCTTCTTGTAGTGTGGGGTCCAAAACTGGACACAGTACTCCAGATGAGGCCTCACCAGTGTCAAATAGAGGGAATGATCATGTCCCTCGATCTGCTGGCAATGCCCCTACTTATACAGCCCAAAATGCTGTTAGTCTTCTTGGCAACAAGGGCAAGCTGTTAACTCATATTCCAGCTTCTCAATCCACCGTAACCCTAGGTCCTTTTCTTGGCAGAACTGCTGCCCTAGCCATTCGGTCCCTAGTCTGTAGCAGTGCTGGATTCTTTCCAATCCTATAGTGCAGGACTCTGCACTTGTCCTTGTTGAACCTCATCAGGTTTCTTTTGGCCCAGTCCTCTAAACTTTGTCCTAGGGTTTCCTCTGAACCTATCCCTACCCACCCTCTCGCATGTATCTAACCACTCCTTCAAGTTAAGTGTCAATCTGCAAACTTGCTGAGAAGGTTAAAGATGAGTGCAATGTCGGCAGATGCTGGGCCCATCATACTACGTGGAGAGCCAGATCATATTATTGAAGATAATGAACAAAACCGCGCCCGGCCAGACACACATCAATGGCCCGTTTGGACGCACTTCTCGCTTGATAACAGCTCACAAAAAGTCGAGCTGACATAAACCACAACAAACATGAGAAGCCAATTTCGATGAGGCACAAAGTGCACCCGTTCAGACCAAAATGATTCTAAGGCGCCTCAGCTCTCTACTAGCCCACCTTATTAGTCATTCATCGATAGCTGACCAGTCCCATACGACCTCTTTTAACGTTGCCTGGGGTGAGTGGGGTCAGAGCCATCCGGGAGAGTGAAGGAGACTCAGGGCCAAAAAAGGGTTGTCCTCCAGCATGGGGCTGCTCCGCAGATGGGAAGGGGTTGGAGATTACAATGAATCTCCTAATGAAATGGGG
Source organism: Chelonoidis abingdonii (assembly GCF_003597395.2). NCBI lineage: Eukaryota > Metazoa > Chordata > Testudines > Testudinidae > Chelonoidis > Chelonoidis abingdonii. Next base: position 299,261,074 of record NC_133770.1, on the reverse strand, counting down.
AGAAGGGTGACCATGGGGAAAAAGGGTATGGAGAGGGCGAGTAGCCCCAGAACGCGGTAGGGTGTCCCAGAGAGTCTCGAGCACGAAGGGGATAGAGAAGGACAGAAAATCCGATCACGGAGGAGATAGGCTGAGGACGTCGAGGAGGAAGGGGCCTGTGGGAGGAGCGGGGGATGGACCAACCGCGAAGGCAGGAGGGTCGATCAGCGCCAGATGGAGGAGCAGCCACGGGGGGGAGGAGGCGTCTAGCACCCGGGGGGGAGAGGGCGAAGTGGCACAAGCAGACTTACGGCTGGGCCTCGGGGGGGAAGGGAGAAAAGAGGAGGTAGCCCACGGAAAAGGGATCCACCAGGGGAGGGGTCACACACCATACAAATCAAGGGAACAAGGGGCGTGTCCTTCGAAGCGGAAGGAGGCAAATGGCGGCCCATGCACTCACGTAAAGCTGTCCGGCACAGAAGGGAGCTGGGAGGAGAGAGAAACTGGGGGAAGGAGCAACAGGTGGAGGTCTGTCTCAGGGACGGGGAAGGAGTGAACAAGGGGGCGAAGGGGCCCCAGGTAGGGCGTCCCAAGAGTGGGACCTATGCAGACTACGGGCGGAGGGGGTGTTCCAGAGGATCGTAGGACGGAAAATGTGCCCCGAAGGCGGGGAGGGCCGCAGGACAGGGGTGTCCACGGGGGGATAGGTGCTGGGGATGCCCGGGGAGAGGCACAAACCAGGCGGGGGGGGTCCCCCGGGAACAATGGAGGGGGTTTACCGTGAACCAGGCGGGAGAGAGGGTGCGCCCGGTGGGGGGGAGGGGCTCACAGCAGGCGGGGGGATCCCGGGGGAGGGGGTGGGATCCCGAGGGGAGGGGCCCCAGGCGGAGGGGTAGCCCCGCGCCTGGTAGGGGTATCCGGCGGCGAGAAAAGGCACTCCAGGACAAGGAGGCGTGTCAACAGCCAGGAAGAGGGCGCCAGCGGGGTGCCTCCGGGGGAAGGGGGGGCCCGGTTGTATAAAGAGGGGGGCCCAGGGAAGGGGGCGAGGGGCAGATACCGGGGGGAGGTGGCCGTAACGCAGGTCGGGGGGACGGTGAAGTCCCCCGGAGGAGGGCCCGCTCCCACAGCGCGGGGGATCCCGGGGGAGGGGTGGGGCAAGGGGGCTCAGGCGGGGGGCGGTCCCGGGGGGGGGGTCCCGGGGGAGCGCGGCTCCAAGGCGGCGGGGGGTCCCGGGGGGACGGAGGGTCCCGGGGAGGCGGCTCAAGGCGGGGGGGGGTCCCGGGGGATGGGGAATCGGGGAGGCTCCAGCGGGTTGCCCCGGGGAGGGGACCCGGGGAGGGGGGATCCCGGGGGGAGGGAGTCAGGCCGGGGGGGTCCCGGGGGGAGGGCCTCCAGGCCGGGGGGTCCCGGCGGGAGGGGCTCAGCAGCGGGGATCCCGGGGGGAAGGGGTCCCGGGGGGAGGTCCGGGGAGGGGCTCCCAGGCTCCGGGGTGCCTAATCTCGGGGGGAGCGGAGTGGCTGCTCACCAGCGCAGCGCGGATCCTATCGCCGAGGGTAGCTAGGGGTTTCCACGCGTTGGGTGTAGGGCGGCGCCACCCGCGGGACTGGGAACTGACAGATGCCAGAGGGGATGGATGGGGGAGAATCATTGCCGACAGTCCAGCCGGAGGGACAAAAAGTGGATGTAGTGGGCTGGAGCCAGCCATGACTTATGAGAACGAGGCGAGCGCGGGGGAAGCCTATGGGCTAATCCTAGGCTAGGGGGGCTCTCGGGCAGAGAAGGAAGGAGCTGAGGAGAGAGGAGGTCTTCCAGGAACAGGTAGCGGGTTTCTACCTACTGGGAAAGGAGGGGCTTTTCCACAGAGTCTAGGACGGGATCCTAGACGGGTTCGCCAGTGGCTCTACCTGATGACGAGAACTGGGACGAGGCCGAGCGAGGTCGGGGAAACCACTGGGGAAGGGGTCTACCGGGGGTGTCTCCCAGGGGGGAGAATGGAGTAATCCCCCATGCTGCGGACTAGGGAGGCAGCGGGGGGTCGGAAGCTATTCCGCCCGAATCGGGTGACCTTCCGGGAGCTGAGCGAGCCCGCCGTGTCAGGGGGGGCTGTGGGGCACTTCGGACCGAGGAAACCCGCCATCCGGCCGGCCTGCGATCACCTTCCACGTCGCCGCGGCGACCGGGAGTCCCTCGCGATGTTGACGCAGAGCGCGGGACTCGACCCCAGGCAAGCTCGAGCGCTTCCGTGTCCGCCCAGAACCCGCCACCGCCGCCTCTCACCTCCCGCGCCCGGGCGCCGGGGCCCTTCGCGGAGCGAGCCGGGGCCTCCCGCAGCCGAGCGCTTCCGTGTCGCGGGGGCACCATAGAGTCCGGGGAGGAGCAGGACAGACCAGCCGCCGCTCTCTCCCCGCACAGCGCCCCCTCTCGGGCCGGGCGCAGAGCCCCAAGGGCGGGACCAAATCGGGATGAGGGGGAGGGACCTTGCGAACGCGGCTGTCCTATGAGAGGCGGGAGGGAGGAAATGGGACAGGGCAACTTGCTGTGTGTCATAGCCCCTCCACTGCTGCTCCTCAGGGGGAGTCCCCTACCAGGTGGGAATAGAGTGGGGCTGGGTGTGAGCACCCCTCCCCTGCTGCCTCATCTCCAGGGCCATGGCCCTCACCCAGCAGCAAGGCGCCACCAGCGTGTGAGGCACCCAGTGGGTGGGACTCCTGCACCTAGGTGGCAGGTGCACATGCTGCCCGGGCCTGGTGGGTGTCTGGCTGTGAAGGGATGGGGAATAGAGGGTTGTGCATGGTGCTTCCCTGCCCTGGGGATCCCCAGCTGGGATTCTCTGCAGCTTGATGTCTTCAAACCGTAATTTGAGGACTTCAGTAACTCAGACATAGGTTAGGGGTTTGTTACAGAAGTGAATGGGTGAGATTGTATGGCCTGCATTGTGCAGGAGGTCAGACTAGATGATCATAATGGGCCCTTCTGACCTTAAAGTCTATAAGTCTACTTGTCCTGGTGGAGGGAGGGGCTGGCTTTGGTGGGGGTCAGGGAGGAGGGCCTGGGATGGCGGCTGGGCTGGAAGGAGGGATGAGGAATCCCACTCCCATGTTCTCTTTTCTTTTTCCTTTACCTTGTTCTCTCCTTGCTCTGGCACTAATTGTTTCTCCCCCTTTCCTCCTTTTTCTCTTACTCTCTGCCTCTCTGGCGTGTCTGTTCTCCACCATTGGCTCAGCCATGCAGGGGCTCCTTCGGGTGGCCAGTCTGCTGAGGTTTATGGAACAAAATGTGCAAACCCCAGCACTGACCCAGTGAGAGGCCCTGCAAACAGAGTCATTCCTGGTTTGCAGAGACACGAGCAGCCTAAGCACCCCTCAAACCCAGGCCAGAGAGCCAGGGGCTGGGTGAGGAGCTGATCATCACTGTGATGATTCCCCCAGGGTTTTCAAATGAATGGGGAAAGCATGGGTCACCCATGGAAAATGATGTACGAGGATGGGATGGGGTCTGAGTGAATCTTTCTCAGTGTCTGTCTTCACTATAGTCCTTTTCTCTCTCCTTTATCTCTATTTCTTTCCTGTCTCCACTTCTCTTCAGGTCAGGGATTGTGCCCAGTGGGACGGACTGGTGCAGTTTCATTAATAATGTAGAAGAGGAGAGTAAGCAGCATGCTAACTGAATCCCCACAGGGGCCAGGAACAGAGCCAGGGCGCCTTTCTCTCGGTCTGAGCAACCCGTCTGCTGGGATGGGATTTTAACCTGGAGCACTGCAATGTGTTGGCTCCGGGAGCTGCCCCTTTTCCTTACAGACGAGGAGAATGATGGGCTGCATTTGGCCAATGTCCTGCTTTGAATCCAGAATTGAGAGCTAGCGGACAGAGACTGTAGAGGTCTCTGGGGTGAGTGGAGCAATGCACCGACAGAAAACAAGGCCTACACCTGTGTGTATAAATATTGGCTAAATAGATTTATTTTCATACAAAGAATTCACGGATCTCCCTGCAGTGACACCAGCAGGATGCCTGATCCCCCATAGGGACACTCTATCCTCCTGCATGAGACCTACAATAACATCCTGACCTGATACCTGCCTGAAGCTGCTCCAAAGACCAGTCTTCCAGCTGCTGGCTCCCTTGTGCTTCTTTTATTAGCCATTCTTGGAAACGTCAGTACCTGCCCCAGTGCCAGCATCTCCTAGCACTTTCCAGGGGCTGAGGTACAACTGTGCACCTCCTATTTAACGGGGGGGGGCAGCATCCGGCTTCCCCCCTTCTCATCCACATGGGTCCAAAACAAACATTAAGTCAGATTCAGTCATGGTGTAGGTGGGCACAACTCCGCTGGCTTCAGTGCTTACATCCAGGCTGCATCTGGCCCACTGAGGCACCTCAGGCATTTTCCTGGCATCACCCCCTTATTATGTTACATTCATAACAATCCCAGAGCTGGGTGGACACGGGATCCTTCTTCTTGGACCCGAGATGCTGACTTTTGGAGCTGAGAGGTTGGACAACCCCTCTCAACACAGGCATGAATCCAAAGTGGTTTCCTGCACTCCTCCTTTTATTTATCCTACTGGGGCTCTGGAAGGCTGGAAAGCTCTGTCTGGGATTCCTTGGAAGGAGTTTCACTTGCCCCTTCCCTGCTCCCAGATCAGAGATACTGTTTTTAAAAAGAAGGGATTTATGTAGGGGTGATGAAATAGCAGGGATCTGCAGCAGCTGGGAGGACAGGGGAATTTCAGCTGGGCGTTTGGTTTCTTCCCAACTCCTTTCTGTAGCCGTATGGCAGAGTGGATTGCACTGCCAGCGGGAGGGACTCAGGAGACTGATGTCTATGGTTAGCTCTGCCACGGACCTGCTGGGTGATCTTGGGCAAGTCACTTCACCACTTTGTGCCTCAGTGTCCCCTCCCACCTTTTGCCTGCTGTGTCTCTTTAGTAAGTTCTTTGGGGTAGGGACTGCCTGTAACTATGTGTTTTTGCAGCACCTAGCACAATGCAGCCCTGATATCAGCTATTGTCATACAAATAAAATAATAATGTAGCACATTTCATCCTGAAGGATCCCAAAGTGCTCTCTAGACTGATCCCTGAAATGCAGCCATCTCTGGGGTGGGATGTGCAGCTGTTTAACACCACACAACAGTGTTTAAAGAAGGGTGAGGATAAACTCTCTGACTGTAACTGCGCTGGACATGCTAGATTGGCAGAATGTCGTTACCTGAGCTGGAGTTTCGTGCCTACCCTCCTCCTACCCTTGTTCACCCCCGTCTCCTACTTTCTTCCATCCTACACCACATGCCTGGAACAACCTCCCCATGATCATAGGCCAAGCTCCCTTTGCCTCCACCTTCCCCAAATGTGGCCTGCAAGCTCCAGTGACAGGGTCCTGTTTATGGTCTGTCAACTGAGCAGGGCCCGCTCTGGCTTTTTTGCAGCCCCAAGCAAAAAAAACCCCACCAAAACTGTGCAGGGCGGTCGGAGCGGCGAAGCAAAAAAATAAAATAGAAATTGTGGAGCGCAGCTGGAGCCAGGGTGCAAACTTTTGGTGCCACTTATTTGGCGGCTCACGGCTGCCTCCCCTGGCCGCGCTGGCTAGCAGGACTCCCTGTGCTGCAGACGTGCCCCGGGCAGTGGAGTGCGAGCCCCAGCTAGCGGGGGGAAGGGAGCGGGGGAGAGAGAGAGAGAAGGGGGACAGCCAGGGCTTCCTTCTGCTGGGGCGCTCACCACTCAGCCCCTCCCGCCGCGCCACCTGCCAGGAGGGCTCCACAGCGCTCCTGCCTGTAGGTAAATTGAAGGTCGTCGGGGAGGGAAGGACGCAAGCTGCTGCACTTGCTGCAGACCTGACACTGGCTGCGGCAGATGGAGCGTGCAGCCTGCTCCCAGCAGGGTGCTCCCCTTCTCCGCACCACCGCCCCCTACAGGGTGGCCGGAGTGGTGAACCAAGGGAAAAAAGGGTGGCCGTGCCACCCTAGGATTGGGCGGAAGCTGCCCCTTAGAATCTGCCACCTCAAGCACGAGCTTGCTCGGCTGGTGCCTGGAGCCAGCCCTGCACCTGAGGTTAGACTGTCAGCCCTGTGAGGAAGGGGGCTGGTGTCAGGTCAACCCTCCTCTTCTGCCCTCTGTTTGCAGCACCACAGATGGGATTTGTAAGAAGCCCAGGGCACTCACTGACTGCGGGTGGTCAGGGCCTTGGTTTTACATCTGCGCTGAGTCCCTGCAGAGTGCAGGCGGAGCTCTAGCCAAGCCTGACCCCCTTCCCTCATTCTGGGAGGTCTCTCGGGGACAGTGCCGCATTTCCACATGGCTGGTCACAGAACCCTCCCCGCAGTTTGACACACATTGAAAAAAGAAATCGCATCTATTTCTCGAGATCCCAGCACAGTTCCTGGGTTTACATCTTCCCTGTGCAGCTAAATGGCCTGGAAACCTCAGCACTGGCTCAGTGACTGTCTCATCCATACTGGCAACTGCTGGAGATCCCAGCTGTTAGTATATGACACCCAAAGGGCGGGGCAGCCTGTGTTCCTGCCCTGGGCAAGGGCTCAGAAGTGGGTCTGAGTGAGCCAGGTTCCTGTCTGCGGTGCCTAATCCTATCATTGTGTGATTGCGCCCGCTGATAGTCCTTTCTTAGGCCAACTCAAACATGCAGGGAGGCAGCACGATTGGTTGGACGCCTGGGTCCAAAGCCATTGGCTTGTTGCATACCCCCTTCCCTTCTCTGTGCCTCGGTTTCTTGGTTGGTCCGGTGGGGCGAACGGTCCTGACTCACCTCCCTGCTGGGGGTTGTGGAGCTGTTCAGCACTGGGACGATGGAAAGCTTTAGCTACGTGCAGAGTGCAGCTGGTTCTCAGTCCACCGATTCCTCATCCCGGGTCCCTGCATCCTTCTGCTCAACAAGCTAATGAGGTGATGGGCAGCAGGTAACGCAGAAGTGAAAAGCCCTTTCAAAGGCAATGACAAGAACCCCCCCCACCTCAGCCGCACAAGGCAAGACAGAGCCAGAAACTCCACTCACCAGCCTAGGGCTGGGCAGCTCCCCAGGCTCTGATCTGCTCCAGGAGGAGGGAACTCCAGCAAGGGGGAATGGGAATGTACCTGTCTTACTGGGGCAGGGCTGGGAACCCACCCACAGCTGTGTGGCTCCCGCCCTTGGCCGTTCAGCCAGAGGCTCCCAGGGATGCACTGGGGCCTCTGCCCCCCAGCATGTCAGGTTGACTGGTAGTAGCCTTTGGCTGCCCCTTGGGAATGTCTGCAGGGCAATTCAGACCATTTATCTCGTTGCAGAACAGGAGCCTGGGGGTCACAGCAGCTCCCCAGGCCCTGCAGGCTCAGGGAGAGCTGCAACACATCAGCAAGTGTCACCCCGACTCTAAAGGGCCGCGGAGCAAGGGATCAACCGCCAGCCTCCCAATGAATAAATAAATAAATAGGGGGCAGGGTTTCCTCTAACCATTGTGAGGGGCAACAGCCAGGCAGAGCACACACCCTCCTGCTCCACACACTGCTCTGCCGGTGCCCCTCCATTACAACCTGCAGCCCCCCGGCCAGTCACTCCTGCTACCCTTGGCCCTTCCAGGGCCCCTGTGTATGCGATGGTTTTGTACTGCAGAGAAATGTCATCTAGGGACGCCACCGTGAACACAGACAGACTGGTGAGTTACGAAAGGATTTGAACCTATAGCTCCTGAGATGTCCCTCCCCCCTTTTGGAAGTCTCATGATGGTGAAAAAAATTTTTTTAAACAGATGTTGAAGCAGATCAGACTGACTGGGGATGAGGCGGCTGATGGGAACCCCTGCCCCGGGTGGCTTCTCGAATCCTCTTGAGAACATTGCGCGCCCTGACATGTGACCCCATTTCCATCTCATTGAAAAGCTTGGCTGTTACAACAGGAAAGATGCTAACACAGCTCTGTGCTCCCATCTTCAGAACCACCTCCAGTTCTCTCCAGGTCCTGCAAATGCTGTAGTTCTAGCAGCCAATGTCTCTTCCCCCAGGGCAGTTGACGGATGCAGAGTGAGAGCAGCGAGCCAGCTGGAAAGGTGGACTGTCGAGGGGATGACTGGTAGCAGCAACCAGATTTCCTGCGGGCAAGAATTTCCAGGCTCCCTAGCAGAGGGCCCCAGCTGGGAGAGCCCCGCGGCTGGCTCAGTTGTGCTTGTTGGCCATCTGTCGATCTCTCTTCTTTTTCTCCATCAGCCTGGAGGGGGAAAGAATGTGTAACATGGCTTTGCACAATTAGCCATGGCCCCTTGGGAGCAGAAAACAGATGTCTGCCCACTTCACAGCTGCTCCCTAAGGGATTGGGATTTGTCACTGCATGAGAGGATAGTTATTCTTGTCTTACCAGAGGGAGGAGTGCATGTGTGATCACATTGCCCTCCAGTGGCTGGTCTACAGAGTGGATAAAGGACCTACTATTACTATAGCTAAGGGAGTGCTCCTTCAGCTGTGGGGGCAGCAGCCTCTTTTTTTCATGCTGAAGTAGCTGGGTTCTATCCCAGCTCCCCAGGATGGGTGGGTGGATGGGGTTTATCACATGGGATCAGGACTCACTTCCTGTTGCGCACTTCGGTCAGCTCCATCAGCCGCTCCTTGGCTGCCCGCAGCTCGTCCAGCCACTGCTGGTGGCGCAAGTCACAGTTGTTGCTGTGTTCGAAGCTTGAGACCCGGTTGGAGAGTTCACTGGCTCGGTCACGCAGCTGCTGGATGGAGGAGTACAGGTTCTCCTCATCTTCTTCCTGCAACAAGGAGACGCACAGGGAGGGACGTGTCGGGAACTGAGAAAGTGGCCTACCCTCCTTGCTCCACCTTGAGAAACACACTCTCGTGAGGCAAAGAGGGCCTGCGGCTCTGGAGCCCAGGAGCCAGGAGTCCACTAGCCCTCCAGAGCTAAACAGCTGGCTTCAGAATCACTTTCGATCACAAGTGGCATGAGTTTGCCAGCCTCAGCATGGTTTCTAATAGGCATCCACGTCCCAAACTGCCCCATCATTTAGTGACATATAGACCCCTTACTCAATTAACCCAATGCTTTAATTAACCCTCAGAGCCCACCCTGTGAGCCAGGACAGCATCTGAACCATTCTCCCTGTTTCACAGATGGGAGAACTGAGGCAGAGAGGGGCAGGGCCTTGTCCAAGGCCAGCCAGTAAGTGAGTGGCCAAGCAGCAAGCAGAACCCAGCTCCTCTAACCACTATGTGACACTCTCCCCTGGGGACCTTCCAGCTGCCCAGGACAGCTGAGCCCGACTGGCTGGCAGCAGTGAGGAATGCAGACTGTTCAGCTCCCAGGTGGGAGTGAAAGTGCCTCACACTGCTCCGCAGTGCCCTCTGCAGCTGGTAAGTGAGCTGTACCAAGCCACAAGGGATATATCCAACTAGTGAAGTGTGGGTGCTTCTTAGTGCCTAGGCCTGCGGTTCTCAAACTGTGGGTCACAACCCCATTTTAATGGGGTTGCCTGGGCTTGCTTAGATTTTGCAAGGGCCCGGGGCTGAAGTCTGAGCCCCACTGCCCAGGGCAAAAGCCAAAGCCAGAGGGCTTCAGTCCTGGGTGGCGTGACTCATGTTACAGGCCCTTTCCTAGGGCTGAAGCCCTTGGGTCCTACCCAGGTCAATGAGGGTTGGTCTTTGGCTTCCCGCTGCCCACAGCAGAGGGGTTCAGCCGGGCTCAGGCTTCGGTCCCCACTCCTGGGGTTGGGTAGTACTTTTTGTTGTCAGAAGGGGGTCACGGTGCAATGAAGTTTCAGAACCCCTGGCCTAGGCCCTTGATCAGGGCACCCCTCCTTTGTCCAGCTACAGGCCCTGTGGGCACCGCACTAGCAGCCATGTTCAGCTGGCACCCACCACACTCGCATGGGGAAAGCAGTGCAGCCTGTGAAGACTACAGATCCCAGCATGCAGAGTTCCTAGGGGAGTGAGCCAGAAGCTGCATTGCATGCTGGGACTTGTGGTCTCCATGGGCCACACCTCTTTCGGAAAGATGAGGCTTTCCTGCTGAATACTATAGGCTGTCCCTGCCCTGCCTGTTTAAGCTTTGTCTTTGGTCAGCTGGTGTGGGCTGCTCAGATGCCCAGCACTGCCCTGATCTCCCAAGGCCTGTCAGCCTTCACTATGGTGCAGCCATCACTATCTTCAGTTCTCCTAGCCAGTCCCTTCCTTCGGAGGCTGGCAGCTCTGCAGGGCGAGGCACTGGGCCTGGGGCAGGCACGAGCCGGCTCTGCAGCGCTGTTCGGAGTCAGAGCTGGGGGCCGGGTGAGAAGGGAGTTTAGGGAACTGGCTAAAGACCAAAGGAGGCGAGTGACTTAAAGGCACCAGCTGATGCTGGGGGCAGCCAGCTCCTGTTGGGGGGAGTTGTGTCACAGGCTGCTCACCTTGGCGTTGATGATTTCGATGTGAATGAGCAGGGAGGAGAGCTCCAGGTCCTCAGTGTAGCTGTTCTTCAGGGGCACTGACCGGTAGCCTGCAGGCAGCAGCGAGGTAATAACAGCCCAGTCAGCATGGCTCCACCTCAGCTCCCGCGCTGCCCTCCCAGTATGCCCGGCCCTCCACCTCAGCTCCCGCGTTGCCCTCCCAGCATGCCCGGCCCTCCACCTCAGCTCCCGCGCTGCCCTCCCAGCATGCCCGGGCCTCCACCTCAGCTCCCGCGCTGCCCTCCCAGCATGCCCGGGCCTCCACCTCAGCTCCCGCGCTGCCCTCCCAGCATGCCCGGGCCTCCACCTCAGCTCCCGCGCTGCCCTCCCAGCATGCCTGGGCACAGATGTAAGCAGCCAGCACCGGCCTCCTGCTCACACACACACTCCCGTGCACACGCAGATGTTCTTGCACACTCCCCTGCAAACCCAGCAAGCTCACACTTTGTCCTTCCTTCCATCTCACAGCAACACACTCGTTTGGGAAGGGAGGGAGCTGGCAAGTTTGGGGCATCAGGGGTTTGCTGGTGAGGACAGAGCTGGGAGGGGCAGGCACTGCCAGCTGAACAGGAAGATGCCTGCAGGGTCCTGGGGTGAGGAAATCCCCATGCAGAGTTGGCTCCGGGGACAGGCCTACCTCGGGGAGGGACCGCGGAGAGGAAGGGCTTGCAGCAGGCAGCCTGTACCTGTTTTGAGGCCCTTGACAGGGAAGGTGGCCTGGGCCAGGAAGTTGGGGTCGCTGAACATGTCCTCCTCATACACCACAAAGCGCAGGAAGGCAAACTCAGGGTTGTTGATGTCGAAGACGAACTGCTTGAAAAGCCACACGGGGTTCAGGCCGTTATCAGCTGGGGGAGAAGGGGGGGTCAGCACACAAGAAACACAAGCCTCTGAATGCCTTACACCAGCAGAGAACAAAGGGGAGTGCCCGCCACCTGGCAAGGCAAAGGAACTGGCTGACACGGGTGTGTGCGTGCACGACACATACCACTGGCTCTTGTGGTGTGTGTCTGTAGGGACCCATCACCGCCCCCTTGTAGCAGATGTCAGACTCACGCCGGGGCACACTAGTCCGGACGGACACATCACCGCTGCCTGCTGGAGTGCATGGGACTCGCTCAAGAGCGAATCGGTTCCATTACTGGCTGCTCCCAGGGAGAACGATGTCACTAACAGATCCCCTGTTCTAGGGTCACGCTGTCCCTGTAGATCCACCCTCTGCCATGGGGAGCAGTTTTAGGGCAGATGCACTGAGAGACCACGGGCTGACATGGCTCCTTTTATAGACGCCCTCTCCAGCCTTGAGGGGTCACAGCCCCTTATTAAGGCAATTGCTACATCACACTTCTGGGGTCCACACAGCTGCTCCAGTGGGGTCATTCATGGGGGAGCTGCCCCTCGCCACCCCAACACGCAGGCCTCCAATACCCTGAGAGCTGCAGGGCATGAGTTCTGGTCCTGCTGCCGCCGGTACTGAGGCTGACAAGCTGGGGGCTGTGTGTGGCATGCAGAAAGCTCAGCGCATTGTGTGGCAGAGCAGTCAGGCCCCTTGTATTCATGCTGCAATTAATGAACAGCCCAACCATGCAGGGAACCAGCTGAATGTCTGCCCAGGCCAGGTGGGGGATGAGCCTGCCGGCAGCATTCTGTTTGGCTACAGGAGAGGGCCCAGTTCTGTTCTCTGCGATGCTTGTTTCCCTCCAGCTCCTCACCTACGACCTCCGTCTTGTTCTTGCTGCTGTCAAACTCCGAGCCGCAGACCTCCACCTCCACGAAGGGGCACACGATGCTCCTGCCATTCTTGGGGAGATGCCGGGCGCCTAGGATCTGTGGCGAGGAGGCGGAGATGCCGGGAAGAGACAAGCAGACTGCAATGTTAGAACTGCTGCAGAATCCCAGCCAAGGGCACCAGAGGGCCGTGGCCCCATCACAGTTTACCGGCCATAAGGGTGAGAGACAGAGCTGGGACAGAGGGATGGAGAAGAGTAAATGGGAGACGAGGTCTTGAGGGGGAAAAGGCTGCAGTGGGGCAGGGCCTCAGGGGGAAGGGGTGGCATGGGGGGCGGGGCCATGGTTCAGGCACCAGTGGCTCCCCCTACACTTTTAGGAAGCTTCTGCCACTCCTGATCCCAGCTCCAAGTCGCTTCATTTCTGACTCAATCTCTGTGGTGGGTTTCTGTAATGTCCATCTTTAGGGCCTGACCCTCCTCCCTAGGGACCCCCATTCTGTCCTCAGAGGCAGCACAGTTATGACATTGTGTGTCCTAAATCATAAGAAACCAGCAGGGGGCAGGCAGCGCCCTCCCAGGGCATGGGAGCAGCACACACCCGCTTCGGCCTCAGGGTTTTTTCCAGTGTCCCTGCACCCCTCACTACTCTATTCTAGAGAGGTTTTTATACCATGGTCATTACAGTAGTGTCTAAGCGCCCGCCTGTACTTCCACGTGATCCCGCATCTGTCACATCCCAGGCCCAAGCCTTGCTGCTTATCCGATTGTAATTCTTGGCAGCAGAAACACTCAGTCATGGAGCTGGGGGGCTTGACAAGATTCCTGGCCTAGTCCCAGACGCTGCTCACCCTGCCCACTAGCATCCTGAATTCATCATCTTACTGACTCATCATAAAAAATGGCTCGCCCCACACAAGCAGGGAAGTAGAGTCTGTGTATATGTGTAGGGAGGAGGGGGGTCACACAAGCAGGGAAATAGAGTCTGTATATATATATGTGAGGCATTGCCCCCTACAGGATGGAACCAGAACTGCTCAGCAGTGTGTCATAGGCTGTATACTGCTAACATCCAACAGAGATTCTCCTTGTGCTCAAGCACTGGGGCCTCCTGTGATTCCAGAGCAGGCTCTGAGCTCTCTGCCTGTGAGGGTGGAAGGGGTCACTGCACAGTGAAATATGTCTCTCTGCCATTGTCGCCTGTGTCGACACTGCCCTCTGTTACCCCCATGCGGCCACATTGGCTGCAGTGGGCTTCTATGGGTGTGACAGACGTGAGGATTTGGCCAACAGCATTAATATATGAAAGAAACAGACATTAAGTGATTGATGGGCCTGAGGCGACAGGTCCCAGGACGTGGATCTCTTGGTCCCTCCCCCAAGTCTTAGGCTGGTCTCTCACTTACCTGGAGCTGCACAGTGATGGGTTCCACAATCTTCAGGCTGCTCTTGTCAAAGGGGTCAAACAAGTCGTCCCTCATGATGTCTGGCTGCAGGACGTAACCGCTGCGGCCTCCCAGCATGAACAGGGCCTGGTTCAACTGCATTGGTTTATCTGGAAGAAGCCCAAAGTCAGCAACCAATCAGCACATGGAAAGAGACAACGGAACGTTCAAAGGGGCAAAAACCAATCAGCATGCAGAGAGAGACACCAGAACGTTCAAAGGGGCAAAAACCAATCAGCACATGGCGAGAGACAATGGAATGTTCCAAGGGACAAAAACCAATCAGCACGTGGAGAATGGGAGACAGGAATAATCCAAGTGGCAATGACTAATGAGCTGGGGGAGAAGCCCATGTGGGGCCAGAGGCAGTACAGAGGCACGAGGTCTCCATGTGGTGTGGAGGCATGTAGGGCATTGTGCAGAAGGCCCCGCCCCCCGCAGTGCTGTTGGTTGGGGGAGCTAATCCCCCCACTTGTCACACAGAGGCAAACCCATGCCTTGTGCCCCGATGGAAGACAGTGCCGTGATCTCCACAAATTACACCTTGCAGTGCGTTCTGAGCCCTGTGTGGGAACAGCCTGTATAGTGGATGGAACCACCTGGGTTGCTGGCAGTTGCGTCAGGCTGGCTCTTGGTCATATGACTGCAAGGTCTTACTTAAGGAAGCCATTCAGCTGTGGGATTGTCTCCTCAGGGAAGGGAGGGGAGCCCCAGTGCTCAGGACATTCAAAGCTGGCTGGGCAAAGCACCTCACGCTATGTGAAAGGGAGGGGATCTGTGTCCGAACTGCCCCGTGCCCACTGGTATGGGGCTGGAGAGTTACCGGGGGTCTGGAAGTTAAGGGCCACCAGCTGGCTGCCACAGATCCACATGGGCAGCGGGTCATAGTTGGAGGAGTCCAGGCGCTGGCCCTTGGGGTAGACACGGCTGAGCTGGCGCCGGTTGTACTGCAGGAACTTCTTGCCCTTGCTGCGGTTGGCGTACTTCTCGGCCTTGGTCTCGGGGAAGGAGGACATGTCCCGATAGCAAGCCTTGTCTGTGCCGATCTCTGCAACGACAATGGGCATGGTCGGTGGGTGGCCACCAGAGGCCCTCTCTAGGGAACTATCAGGGTGCTCTGGAGCCTGGCACATCAGTGATGCCCACTGAGGACAGCTGTTCTGTAGGCTGGCAGTCCCCACGATGAGCTTTCCTCTGCCTGAACTTAGGGCACAGCCTCCACATGGGGCCCACTGCCCACCTACCACTGCACTTGCTATGGAGCTCGGCTGCTCTGAATCCTGGCGTGGAGAGGGGTGGCTGGCTGGAGGGGCTAGGGCTGGGCAGTTCTGTTGGGGACCAGAGCTGGCTGGCACAGCCGTGGGCTTAGGCAGGGCCTGGAGGGAGCAGCTGTTTGAATGGGTGGGAAGGATCTTCCCAAGGCCTGTTTGGTTCCCATCCACACTGGCAACACCCCTCGGAGGGCTCAGTCAGTGATGCAGCAGCAGCTGGGGCCTTACTCTCTTCATCAAATGGCACCGGGCGGCAGTAAACGACCAGCTCGGAGAGCTCAAGGGCAATCTTCTTCCTCCGCTCCATGATCTTCCCCTCTTGCATCTGCGCAGGGAAAGGCAGGCGCTCAGGTCACTGCCCAGAATGCAGAGAGCCACAGAAACATGAGCCACCGACACACCCCGCACAAACAGCCAGGCAGAGCCTGTCTGTTAGGGCTGGGCACCATGCCTCCACCCGTGGCAGGGATGTTTCAGGGGAACCACTGAGTCCTGCAAAGCAGCCCATGCTCACACTCCCCTTCCAGACAGAGGTGCATCCTCTGGAGACTACAGGTCCCAGGATTCTGTGCTCCATAATGAACCACACAGCCTTCCACTGGGATTGCTTTGGAGGAATGCATGCTGGGAACTGTAGTTTTCAAGGGCTGCACCTCCATATTCGGGATGATGACGGCTACATCCTCCTTCATTTAATGGATCCCTTCAGTTGCCAGCAGATCACCGAATGGGCAAAGTGCGGGCATTACCCCTAAGCTTTAGTGCTCACTGCATCTCGGACCCAAGCGTCAAGGTAAGCTAGAGCCTGAGGGAGTGGAGCTGCATCTCCCCTAGACAGGGAGTGGGGAACGCTCTGCCTTCCTGGGTGCCCTGGCACCCCCCAAAGTGAGCCTCAGCCCCCACCTTTGTGAGGCACATTGGTCCTGGCCTGGATGTTTGTTTGGGTCACTCTAATGGCGACAATGAACACCACTGACACTCAAAGCAGACGGCTCCTTTCACTCACCCTGGCATCTGCGTTCTGTGTGGCCTCCCGGATCTTGGCCACCCAGTCGTTGAGTTCCTCTTGTGTGTCTGCAGCCACGTCCAGTGATTGGGACGGGTGGGACATCTGCTGGGAATGGATGGTGAAGACAAATGGTTTGGAGCTCCTCCCGTCTTTGGAGATAACTATAAGGACATCAGAGGGGGCTTTACTTGGAGAGATTCCCAATGGACAGCTCTGTGGAGCGAAAGACCCCTTCAGGGTCCTGCTCTCCAATCTGCTGCACACGGGGGGTGGAGTGGGGCTCAGCTCCTTCCTCTGAAGCAACATCACCGCTGGCAAGAGTGTCAGAACCTAGCATGAAACCTGGTCTTCTGTCGCCGTGCGCAGCCCTCCGCTACCCAGGGCGCTTGGGCCAGCTGATTGATGCAGGGTATGATTCCTGACTCACCTCCCAGTGGTGTCACTCACACCATGGGAAACTGGGGGAGGAAAGAGGGCGAAAGGCTCTTAGCCTGACCTCCCTCTTATTCACCTCAAGCCAAGAGGGACACGGGAGGCTCTGCATCTCACAGCCTGTCTCAGGAGGTCCTGAATTCCCTCAATGTCCTCTGCCTTCCATGGGGCTGACAGTGCTCAGCACCCCCAGGACTGGGCCCTAAAGCTCTGACAGTTCTCCAGAGACGGCCACAGCTCTGAGGCAACTTGCTCGGATCTACCGCCTAGGAAAGGGATGGGAGCTGCCTGGGAATGGGCTGGGCCTTCAGCTCAGGTCAGTTAAGCTGTAGTAAAGGCCATTCAGCAAATCTGCCTCGGGTGGATTCAGCTTCCCCCTACGGCTTGGGGTGCTCAGACTGTCGGCTTCACCTCTCCTTGTGAATCCCCTTCCTTCTAAGTCCCAATTGCTAGGACAAATGGGGGCCATGAAATAGCAGCTCCCTTGCAGCCAGGCCTTGGGCAGGGCCACAGCTGGGAGAGCCGCAGCCAGTCACATGGGAGCACAGGCTGGCCGTAGGCTCTTTCCCAGAAGCTCGGAAGTCACCGCCAACCTTCGCAGAGATGCCTGCTACAAAGCTCTGGAGAGACAGGGGCGCTCCAGAGCCTGCTCTTTGGGGCACAGTAAAGGCATTGCCTACCTCCCTTTGGATCACTTTACACAGTACTCCACAGCCCCACTCACAGGAAACCCCCCACAACTCATTACACCGAGGGATCCAAGGTAGGAATCCAGCCAGGAGGGAACGGGTTTAGACTCACCAGACCTCATTTAATAATGATGATAATACCCAGCTTCTATAGAAAATTCTACCCATAGCTCTCCATGGACTTCACAAAGGAGGTCAGTATCCCCATTGTATGGGTGGGGAAACTGAGGGATAGAACTGGTGAATTGACTTGTCCAGGCCAGTTGCAGAGCCAGGAATAGAACCCAGCTCTCCAGAGTTCCAGTCTGGTGCTCTATCCACTAGACTGAACTGCCTTCAGATGGCCAGCTGCACGAATCACCCAGTCAGGTGCTCCAGGCAGGAGTGGCACCCATGCAAAAGGTGAATTCTCCAAACGCTGCTCTGTTAGAAGAGATTTCTGTCTCCAGTGGTGTCTCATGGTTAAATACCCTTCCCCTCTCCTCCCAAAACGATACATTCCAGAACCTCTCACTCCGCCGGTGACAGTTACAGACACTCACCTACATGGCAGGACGGTACGTCAATGAACCCTTTCAGAAAGTTCCCCAGGGGGCTGTTTTCTGCAGACTGGAAGAGAGGAAGGGATGGGGCAGAGACAGGCCAGTTACCAAGAGAAATATAGACAGACCTCTGCTTTCAGGCCAGTCTCGGCCTTTCTCCTGCTGTATTTGCAGTACCGAGCGGAGGGGCTGGAAGGAGGTAGTCAGGAGAGTTTCCGATCTAACCTTCTCGTCTGAGTTGCTCCAAAGGGTCAGCTTTCTGGATAGAGATTTTCCAGGATGGGTCCCTAGACCTTGCCTAAGCTTGAGCAAAATCATTGCAGCTATTTTTGAGTAAAGCAAAGGTGGGGAAATCCACTTCTCCCATTTATCAAGCAGGTTTTTAACAGGGCTGTATCGGACCGGTGGAGAGAGACGCCAAGGCGGGAGAGGAATCATTCAGGGGGTTGCAGTTTGGGGTGGTGAGATGAACTTTAGATGGAAAGAAGGCTGCTGGGATGGAGCACTGCATGCTGGGAGCTATAGTTTCCTTGGGCCCCTACTCGACATTAAAGGTGAGGGTGGTTAGAATTCTCAGCATCACTTGGGCTCCAGGTAGAGTGACCAGACAGCAAATGTGAAAAATCAGGACAGGAGATGGGGGGTAATAGGAGCCTATATAAGAAAAAGACCCAAAAATTGGAACTGTCCCTATAAAATCGGGACATCTGGTCACCCTAGCTCCAGGGAAGTTGGGAACCTGGCCAGGTTTGGTGCCTGTGGCTTATTAGCAACAGGGGCGGCCTGTCAGTGGTATTCAGGACAGCTGAATGGGTCCCTCAGATTGTGGTGGAAGGTGGGGAAAGAAGCCAGCGTGGGGGCTAAACTCACAGCCTCGTCCTGCTCCTGTCCCAGCATGTTCATGATCTCCTCCACGTAGTTGGCTGGGAACCACAGCTGCTTCTTGCCCCCGTAGTCTCCCCGCCACCTAGAAGGGGTAACAGGAACAAGGCAAGCACACTGACTCAGGGGTACTAGGGATGTGAACACTGCACGCAATGTCAGGGGAACAGGGAAACAGAAAAGCAGCCATTAAAACACGTCTCAGCAACACGCACAGGGCATGCAATTCCTGTAGCCGCCTGGAGCAGCAGCCGAAGCCGGGGTGACGTCTGCTGAGCTCCACTCTGCAGGAAGCCTGGCGCATAGAGCAGAGCACAGAGAACCGCTGGAGGGTTTGGTTGCCTGGTAACTGGCCTGTCCTCCCGTGGTTAGAGCAGGGACGTGGAGGAGTCAGGATTCCTGGTTTCCATTGCTGGTTCTGCTGGTGTGCCCTGGGCATGTCACTTCTCCTAACTGCTTCACTTCTGCCATCTGCCATGACTTCTGCCCAGGACTGTGAGTCTTAACGAGCGCTTAGGAGGGGCCAGAGAAGGGCAGAGATTTAACACGAGTGTGGGCTCTCGGGGCTGCCCTACACTACACAGGTAGGTCGGCTTAAGTACGTCACTCCAGACTATGAAAAACATCACGCTCTGGGTGGTGTAATGAGGCCAACCTAAGCCCTAGCGCTGACACCAACTGGTGATGGAGGAATTCTTCTCCCGACCTAGCTACTGCCTCTCGGAGAGGGGGATTAAAGACAGCAGGGGAAGACCCCCTCCCATTGCTGGAGCAAGTGTCTGCGCTGCAGTTGTGTCACTGCAGCCCTTCTAGTGTAGACACATCCTCAGTCTCAGGCTGAATCAGCACTTGC
This sequence comes from Chelonoidis abingdonii, assembly GCF_003597395.2. Classification (NCBI taxonomy): domain Eukaryota; kingdom Metazoa; phylum Chordata; order Testudines; family Testudinidae; genus Chelonoidis; species Chelonoidis abingdonii. Next base: position 299,241,841 of record NC_133770.1, on the reverse strand, counting down.
CAGGTCATAGGTGATGGGCCCGTGGAGTGGAAGCCCCACGCTGGCCTCCCCTGGACCACTCTCCGCAGGGTGGCTCAGGGGACTGATCAGCCTGGAGCGTTGCCCGTTAGCATTTGTGCCAGCAGAGAGCGAAGGAGCCAGAGGAGCTCGGTCCTGGCGAGGGCAGCGTAGCTCCACCACAAGATGTTCGCAGCAGGAATATGGCATAGCTGTCCCTAACTGGGCAGAGCACTGGGCATGTCAGGGATCCGGCGTCCCATCAGATGTCCAGACGGTAAGTAGGAAGAAGGACTCCACCTTGCTGGTAGAGAGCATCTGGGGCCATTTGTGGCATGTGGGTTGCACCACTGGTGTCCTTTCAGCTCTGGTGAAAGAACCCCTCCTCCGGCCCAGCCCCACAGGCTAGGACGCAGATGGCCCCCATGAGAAAAAGGGGGATCTCCTGACAGGCCCCCAGTGTCAGTAATTTGGGTGATGAGCCATCCAGGACTGAGCCAACAAGGAGACACCCAGCTGCTCATGAGCAGAAGAAAGTCCTTGGGAGAGGAGCGTCTCCCCAGAGCAATCAGACAAAGCGACATCAGATGCCTCGTGTTATCCTGAGCCATGGCTTTTCTTCTTGACTCCACAGTGCCCTGGCCCCACCGTGATCTGATAAGAACAGCCTTTCTAGGCAGGAGACCCCTCCTCTGGGACAGCCAGGCAGTGCCGGGAGAGGAGTGGACCCCTGACTGGATGGGAGGGAGAACTCACCAGCCTCCATCCTGCTTGTCCACGTTGTAGATGATGGCCTGTTTGCAGAACGAGAGCTCGTCTTCCCGCTGGGCTTTGTAATCATAGAGGGCCTTCACCGTACACTGGGGAGCAGAGCAGAGACACACTAACCTTAGCAGTTACGCGCCCAGCATTCCTGGGCAGGGAACGCTGCAGAAGAAAAACTGCAAAGGAATATAAAGTAGCTCCCCAGGCCTTGATCTCAGGTAACCGAGGACTCTCTCAATATATATATTATGAGTGTCGATAAACTATTTAGATGGGCGATAATGCAGCTGAAAGCAGCCATATTGTCAACCCAATCCCCTATGTCCAGACAGAAGCATCAGTGCTGCTGGCAGAGACAGAGAACCACAGATTTCCACAGCTCTTCTAGGGGCACGTCAAAGGTTTTTCCACTGTCTCTCCAGACAGGTTTAGGGGAAGAGAAGGACAAAGCTTGAGTGTGGGCAGAGTGGGTGCCAGGAGTCTCTGCCGGCCGCTCTGATGGCATGCCTGCCATGGTACAGGTCAGCAGGCCATGCTCCTTGTTGGGATAATCATCAAGGGCCTGACCTGCCACAGTTCCCACTGGGACTGTGTAGGGAGTATGGGAGGCAGATTCAGGCCCTAAGGTGGCAGCTGCTCTGGCTTACAGAGCTGCCAAGAGAGCAGGGGAGATTCTGCAACATCTCCAGGTCTTCGCTGCAGTCTCCTGGTCTAACGCACAGACTCTGCGTCACTGCCATCTATGGCAGCAGGAAAGTCTGATTTCCTTTTCAAGGTTGCAAACGGTTTCGAATATAACCAGAAAAGAGCTCCCTTTGGGTTAATGCGTCCCGTGTTTGGTCTTGGCCCAAGGGTTCACTTGTTGGGAGGGGAAGTTTAAGATGCAGTGGTGCCCTGAAAAGTGATCTGATAAGTGCCCCCAGGGGGCTCCATGTTTATTCTCTCACTGACACCAGATCCAACACACGCTGCTGATAAATAAAGAGCTGTTTTTTCTAGCTACTAGTGCTGAAAATGCTGCCCGGGATCTGAGAGTCAGGCTGGGTCTTTCTGGTCCCTGTATCACCAGCTAAAGATTGTGCCATCAGAGCTCCGCTACTGTAACAGTTCTGCGGGTAAGCTGGAATAGACACCTGCTCTCGTGCTCCAAGCCGCACCGGCTCTGCAGGGCTCACCGACAGAGAAGGGATCCAACGTAACCCTTTCAAGTGAATGCTGAGTGTCAAACGTCTGGGTCTGCAGCCGGGAGTGGATGCCATTGGCACAGAATGACGGGATACGCAGGCTGCATTCCCAGGATGGCTGGGTGACTGCTGGGAGTCCCAGACACTTCTTGAACTGGCAGCAAGTCGGAACAAAGTATCATCCAGTTCCCAGGCAGCACGTGAATCCCTCTCCCCCTCCTCCCGCCCTCCCTGTGCCACGCAGCCCTGGGGGGAGTCCCCGTCCCATGCTCTCTTACCCTGGCCATTGGCATCTTGTTGGCCTCCACGTAGAAGTGAGGGGTTCGCACTTCATACAGGGCTCCATAGTCCAGCTCCTGCAAAGGACAGGCAGCAGCGGTAACATGGGAGGCAAGCCCAGGAGCTTCCCCCCTTCCCCCTCTCCTGGGGGCAGAGAAAAGGACCTGTGTACATCCCCGCTAGAAAAGAGGAGATGTGAATAGAATGTTCCTTAATGGAGCTAGAGAGCGGGCTGGGAGCTCCCCCTGTCATGGGATAGAGGCATTCCCTTTCGTACCCCTAGGCTATGTCAGGCGACTGGGGTCAGTCCAGAAAGATCTGTCTCTTCCCCGCTCTCCTGTGTGTCACACCTTGATTACAACCTCCAAAGCGGCCCCTAGGATCAAGCCAGAGCACTGCATGCTGGGAGATGTAGTCTGCACATGCTGCACCTCTGCATAAGGATTAGAGCACCGGCAATCTGATTAGCTGGTCCTTGGGACTCTGGGCAACTTACCAATGCACCCCCTGAGCAAAGTTTAGGGACCACAGGATGCAGCCATGTTTGGCTTTTCCAAGATTCTGTGGGGTGGCCGTAAAGCCCCCCCATATTCACCACACTGCCCAGCTGCATTGCCCCTCTTCCCCAATGCCCTCCGTGGGATTCCCCTGCCCCCCAGGACTCACAGCAGTGCCCATCTTCTCCAGGGTCTCCTCGTTGATGGGGTAGCGGAGTTTCATCTTGCGGTAGAGCGGGTGCTTCTCGTAGTAGCTCACCAGATCCACCAGGCTCTCGAACTCGGCAGAGCTGCCCAACATGAAGAGCCGGCCCTCCTGCTGGATGCGGCAATGCTTGATCTTGCCCTCCGCTCTGTTACCAACACAGCCCAAAGGGCACATGAAGAGGGGCTGGGTGGGGAGGCGGGGGAGGGGAGACATGCCTTCTGTTTTTACAAACTGCAGAGGGGAATCATTTCACCCACCCTGAGATGCAGCCACCTCTGGGGTGGACAGCAGCAATTGGGGAACAGCGCACAGTAGCACTGCACAGCAGTTCAGGAAAGGAACGAAGAATATCCCTGTGTCCAAGCGGCTTATCGTGGGAGGTTTAATCCCAGTGGGAAGGCAGCTAGGATACTGGGGTAACATCCTGACTCACAGTAAGTTCCATGGGGGTATCTAATGACTAGAGCAAGAACTCACTTTTCCATGCAATCTACAAGATGGGATGACTGCCCACAGCACGCCGGGTATATCTACCCTGCAGTTAGACACCCGTGGCTGGCCTGTGCCAGCTGATACGGGCGGGCGGAGCTGTTTAATTGCAGAGTAGATGTTCGGGCTTCGGTTGGTGCCCTGCGAGGTGGGAGGGTCCCAGAATGTCTACACTGCAATTAACAGCCTGAGTCAGCTGGTATGGGCCAGCCAGGGGTGTCTAACTGCAGTGTAGACAAACTCAGCCAGTCCTGAGGGAAGGGAATAGGAGCCCTAGTGACTCATCAATGCAACTTCCTGCAGCAGCAGCTTTCCTTGAAGGTCCCCGTCCCAAAACCCGTCCGTCCCAATTGTGCTCAGCTAATGAGACTGGAGAAAATCATGTGCAAGCATACGGCAGGACACGGGGCTGGGAGGAGAGATAGCAATGGCTGCACGCTGTAGCCTTTGAGTCCAGGGGGTCACCAGGGAAACAAGTCTGCTGCTTCTCAGCTCAGGCCCCAGTGACGGGTTGGCTGACTGGCCAGCTTGACCCTGGGCAGCTCACACTCACCTGAAGGAGATAGCATAGGAGTTGGGCTCATTGCGTTTGCGCAGCAGGAAGGCTCCGTCCCGGGGCACCCTCATCAGCATGTGCTCGGCCTGCAGGCGGGACAGGTTGGCATGGTACCACCTGGGCCAGGAAGGAACACACAGCAGGATCAATGTATCATCTGGACCCTGTGCCATGGCATTGACTCAGCAAATGAGAGAGGGGCCGACTCTTTTCAATCTCCTAGTCCAGGGGTGGCCAACCTGTGGCTCCAAAGCCACGTGCGGCTCTTCAGAAGTTAATATGCGGCTCCTTGTATTGGCACCGACTCCGGGAGTGCAGCCACAGGTGCCAGCTTTCCAATGTGCTGGGAGGGGCTCACTGCTCCACCCTGGCTCTGCCACAGACGCTGCCCCCACTCCACCACTTCCCCCTCACCCAAGCCTATTGTGCCCTCACTCTTCCCCCTCCTCATCCCCGCAAAGCCTCCTGCACGTCACGAAATAGCTGATCGGGAGGTGCGGGGGGGAGGTGCTGATCAGCAGGGCTGCTCGTGGGCGGGAGGTGCGGGGTGAGGGAGCTGCTGACGTATTACTGTGGCTCTTTGGCAATGTACATTGGTAAATCCTGGCTCCTTCTCAGGCTCAGGAGCATGGGAGTCCAGTTCTGGTTCTCCACCCTCCAGGGGCCCCATGGACACGTCCGATCTATAGCCTGTATTAATGTACCAGCTGAGTGTCTAGGTGTGAGACCTGCTCTCATGTGTGTATCTATTGCACTAGGAATCAGGTCTGCTCACACATGCGGATGCACACCCATGGATGTGTGCACTCCCCATGATGCCCGTGTGCTGTTCTGCTGGCAACCACAGTCTTGGCTATATGTGGCCTGAGATTATTTACACACGAAACCCCCATTCCCCATTGGTATCCCCAGGGAATAAGCAGGCTGAGGGAACACTTAGTTCCCTGGGGCTTGCGGGGGTCGTTTCCTCTACAAAAAATGGCCACTGCTGGGGCTATAGGCCAGAATCTCCCCCCATCCAGGCTCCTGCCCCAGAGCTTGATGTGGTGCCATACTGACACCCTATAACAGAACAGTTCCACTGGTGACAGTGCCTCAGTCAAAGAGGAAGTGCAGCCCCAGTGACACCTCATCTCCAGCAGGGGGTGCTGGATCCAGGCTGCATGGTTCAGCAGAGGGTGCTCGCTGGAGAGGTGGGGAGAAAAGCGAGGCAAAAAGGAGAGAGGCACTGTGTGGAGACGACCAAGGGCCAGAAGGACAGGGAGAGGAGCAGAACAAAGGGGAGAGGGGAAAGGGAGGAGAGGTGACACACTCACTCTTTGCTCTCGTGGGCGTTGGGCTGTGGCACGGGGTCTGTGAGCCTCATCTCAAACTCGTTGCACCGCAGTGGCACCTCGCGGTAGTGGCAGATCAGGCTGTAGAGGCTGTCGAACACCAGGTTGTCCGTCAAGTAGAACTTGGTGGTGCCGGCTTCCTGCCGGGAGTGAATACGGCAGTGCTGGACTCGGCTGGACCGCCTGCAGCGGGGACAAGAAGGGATCAGCAGGGTCAAGCACAAACCACATCTCCCTGTGGCTGCCCAAACCGGGCGCACAGTGGATGGGGGGAAATGACCGGACAGCAAAGAACTCTGCACCAGTCCTGGCGGGGTGTGGGGAGATGACCGGACAGCAAAGAACATTCCGAGTCACAATGCGGGGTTTGGATCGAGACTCCCAACATTCAGGGGTTGGATCTGGGCTTCGGTTCGGCTCGATACTGAGATAGCAGCCAGCCAGTCGGACGGAGGGTGACCAGACATCAAGTGTGAAAAATCGGGATGGTGGCTGGGGGGTAATAGGTGCCTATATGAGAAAAAGCCCCAAATTTCGGGACTGTCCCTATAAAATAGGGACATCTGGTCACCCTCGCCAGGCCATCCATACAGGGATGTTGGAGCAATACACTGGCTTAGACAATGTGACCATGTTGTCCCCTAGTGGATGGTGTAGGCAACTATCCCAGCTGGTCGCTCACAGCTAATGGTGCTATTTTCTATCCAACAGTGGTGGGGGTGTGTGGTTTGGCTGTTTGCTCCAGGCTGATGCAGGTGGGGGCTGCAGGTTTATGGCTGTGGTCCTTTACATTGGCTCAGGGCTTTGGGTCAGGCCCACCTCCCCCTCACTGGGGCTTTCCCACGTGGAATCTATAAAGGCCAGACTGCTAGGTCCTAACTCAGGCAGAAGTCAATGGGAGTGCGGACTGTAATCCTGAGCCGCACTGGGAGGCCATCACCACGCCCCGAGAAGCACCTATCATCAGCCATCGCGGGGCTGGGGAATGATGTTGCAGACAGGCCTGGGAACCGCAGCCCTCAGTAGAGCCACATAACTGGGATATCAGCAGGGCAAGCGTCCCTCCTCGACCCCACCCTGACAGACTGCCTCTGAGGAGCCCAGTCTCCGGGATCTATTCAGGTCTCAACCTCGCTGCTAGGCTGCCAATGAGGGAGAGGATCAACGACCCTTCTGGTGGCTCCCGAGATTAGTCCAGTACGAACCGGAGTGAGGCCCACCGGCTTGTTTCACAGAGATGGCTGCTGTCATCAGATGGTAGCAGCTTTCCACCGCTACCACCTTGGACTGAAGGGAAACTGAGTCCCCAATCTGAAGGGATCACTGGTGCCGGAGACAGAGGAGATCCTGTGCCCCAGTACGGAGGTCGTCGCAGGAGGCTCCTACCAGAAGGAGAGGGTGTAATCTCCCACAAAGGTCTCGCTCTCCCGCACCAGGAAGGTGCCGTCCTTCCCACCCGTCTCGGTGCAGTATTCGTGCAGCAGCTTCTCAGCAATCTGGCGCCCGTCACGCCCCCCGCCCAGCTTCCCGTGAAACCACTTCTCGCTGAAGTGCAGCTCGTTGTTGTTAAACTCCTGGAGAGGTGCAGAGCCCGAGGATGAGACAGGCGGGGCAGGGAGAGACCAGAGAAATCCAGGGGGGAGAGAGAGAAGGAAAGAGAGACAGTGGGTTTGGTGTCATGTCCTTAATCACTTTGGCCACCTTTGGGGTGGAGTACAGCAGCAGTCTAACAGTGCACAACAATGCTGCCCAACAGTTTAGGGCAGGTAGTGAAGGTTCTCATGTCCCACTGAACCTGCCTGGGGATCTAGTCGGCAAAAGTTAATAGCCCCAACCGGAATCTGAGCAGGACTCTGAGGTTAATACCCTGCCTTGTGAAAAGTGAAGTGGGATATTTAATGGCCAGGAGTGGTCAGGACCTTGGTTATGCATCCCTTACAAAAACACACATCTGTGCCCCTAACACCATTGGTTTAGCACTATCGGTGAAGGGCACCCCTCTGCTGGGTAACTAACACTAGCACCTGGGCTTTTCTTGGCCAGCTCCTCTCCAAGCATTGACCTAGTCTAACCCTCCTTAGCTGGTGAGCTGGGGCAGAAGCACAACCCAAAGGGGTACATGCAGTTGCAGGTACTTGGGTGGCTCTGTAGGTGAATCCTGACGGTCTCTGAAGCACTGTCTTCCCCCCAATCCACACCTTTTCTCCCCACAAACACACCTCTTTTTGTTCCACCTCTTCCTCATCCTCGTTGGACTGGTAGCGGGACGTCTCCTCGGAGTAATAGATCTTGTTGCTTGTCAGCACAAAATAATGTGGGCTCCAGGTCTGCCGAGGAGAAAGGAGCATCAGAACCAGGCAATAAGGAAGCCGGGGAGTGGGAACAGGGCAGGGAGGTGGCCAAGGATGTCAGCACCTGCCAGAGATCACAGCTGCTTGCATTGCAAGCATGTGAGTTCACCCCATACTTCTTGCTGATGCCCCAGTAACCCATGGCCAGAACGTGTGTTTGTGTTTCCACTCCAGTGAGTAGTCCACTAGAGGATACCAGCCTATTACTGCTAATGGGTAACAGAGTCCCTCCTTTAGCTTACATGGCGGAGGTCTGTGATGAATGTCCAGGTTCAAGCCCTTCTAATGACCCATGGAGGGGATGGGACTGTGATACCTCCTTCCCCACTGCTGGAATCCAAGTATTGGTATTCCAGCCTGCACCGTGAGCCCCAGTTCCTGGTTCCACGTGCAGTCTATAGCCCCTTCCCTTGGCTGTTAGTTCTGGAAAGGGAGACCGAAGCCTGGGCAAGGCTCTCACATGGTCAATGGGGTCCTCAAGGTACAGGATGCCGTTCTTGATGGAGTTGCTGATGTCATTCTCCGAGTAACTGGCCGTGGAGACTTCTTCGTAAAGGTTCCCTTCCACCAGCTTCTTGTGCTAGGGAGCAGGCAAGCAAACCAGAGAGAGGAGAACTCACACAGTTAGACTGACCCTTGACCTGTGCTACCAGCACCCGAGCCTGTGTCCTGTCTGCCATGGTGGATGTATAACATCACTCAGCGGAGGCAGTGAAATGACTGGTCAGTTTCACTTCCTGTTTACAACTGGTTTCACTTCCTGGTTTTCCTGGCCCAGTGCTGCTGCTGTTTGGGTTCACTGTACTGTGGGCAAAGTAGTCTGTTCTGGGAGCAAAAATGACTTAAATGACTATGAGTGGCCAGGGCTGGTGGTTAGGTTTAATCTGGGAGGGAGATTCTCATGCATCTTTGTACTTTAGAGCTGGAAGCGGAGAAAGCTCACACCAGTATGTTCCTGTAACCCCCAAACTATAGGGCTCTCCCAAGAGCTACCTCTGCCCACACCAGGGCAAGGCTGGTGCGTACAGTTCTTGTACTGCCCCCCTCTGGACAGTATCAGAAAAGGACTGGGGGAAAGGGAAGAGGACAGGCCCTAAGTGCTGCACCTTGATGAGGATTTTCTTCTTGAGCTGGGTTGGGGAAGGCAACTCATCAGCGTTGATGTCCACTGGCTTGGTGAGCAGCATGTCCCCAAAGACCTTCTTGAAGTGGGAGGCCATGTTCCTCTGCTGGACGATGCTGCAGTGGTCCTCGATGGAGAGGATGATGGGGAACCTGGTGTGGGTGGGGGAAGGAAAGGCCAGATCATTCAGAATAGCAACTGAGAAAAGGCTCCAGATCATGCGCCTGCTCCTAGTTTAGCCAGGGGCAAAACTAATAGGGTAGGACGTCAAAGAGGCTAACAGGAACTCAGAGATGCATGGGACAATCTGATAGAGACCTTGGTTTAGGGAAAGCTGGATTAGGGCAGAACCCTCGAAGCTGGGGAACACTCAGTAAATCAGGGTGTGACACACTCAACCTGGGAGTGCTCTGCAGGGAATGTATCCAGGCCTTGGAATGGGCAGTGCGGCAGGGAACATGTCCAGACCCAGCAACAGGTTCTCACGATAAATACAGAACCAGTGAGTGCTGACCAGGATAAACAGGGAATATCTGGCTGCCACACATGATTAAACAAGTTTCACCCTGGTCTCTAATAGTTGCAGACTGGCTTAAGCCCTGAAGCAGGAGGTTTCCACAATCATTGTTGCCATTAACTATGAGAACTCTGGATATTCTTGTTATCCATATAAATGTCCAATCCCTTTTTGAATCCTGCTAAGTTCGAGGCCTCAATGGCTTCCTGTGGCCATGAGTTCCACAGTCTCATTACATGTGACAAGCTCCATGTCCTTTAACAGTTCCTAAGCAGCAAAGGGGTGACAAAACCCCTGTAGTGCAGTGGGGTGGTCCTTACTCAGAGGTCACAAAGGCGTGTTCCTTGATGGTGTGCAGGACATCCAGGAATTTGATTTTGGAGGTGAGTGTGTGTCCATGGTAGATGATTGGCAGGTCATCTGGACCATCCCAACAGTCCACTGAGGGCAGAGATGGTTGAGTTGTTAACACTCCCCCCACGTGCGTGATCATTTATCCCCATACCCGACACATGTTCCCGAGGGACCATGTCCTAGCTCCTTCCTTTCCTGCACAGAGTGGAATGGACAACACGACCTCCACAGCCCATGGCCACTGCGCGTGCATCGGCCCCAAGCGTCACTGTGGAGCTGTGCACACTTCATTGTCGCGCCAGTACATGGCCACTTCACGGGTGGACAAAGGGGTAGAAAACACACTGGCATTCACCTCTGAGACGCCAGGTAACAGCACATGCTGTTATCTCAGTTAGCAGGGTCAAATGGGACTGAGCTAGTGGAAGAGGCTGTGGGATTGGATGGAGGTCTGCCTGCCATTGATATGAAGGGACGGCAAGATCGCAAGGGTTCACCAGGTGGACTGAACGATCCTCAGCTGAGGTCCCACTGGGTCGTAGATCCCAAGGCCTGAAGGGACCATTGCGACCATCTAGTATGAGCTCCTGCACAGCACAGGCCAGAGAACCTCAGCTGGTGATTCCTGCATCTGGTGGATTTTAAACTTCTCCCCAGGTTGCCCCAGAGGACAACGATCCAAGCATAACATCTCATGTTTCCAGGGCAAAGTCACCAAGAATTGCTGCAGCCACATCTGGGGTGAGATTGGTGTAAGACAGAAAAGTGGGGGCAATTTAAAGGCACTACCCATCACAGGATGTGGCCGAGGCACTGGGCTCAGACCCAGACATTTGTCCGAAGTGCCGAGGGAGTTTTGGGGAGTGGTCAGGAACTTGGTTTTAGAGATTCCCCCAAAGGATGCTGACTGCAATGGTTACTTGTGGGGGGAGGGGTGGCATCACCAGTACCATTTCCTGCTGCCCTTTGGCGGTCCCCCACCCAGTCACTGAGCGGTACTTATGCTACTCAGCTCATGCAGTCAGACCAGCTCACAGCCGCTGACAGCAGCCCGGCCCCCAGCAAGGATCAGCTCACTCACGCTCTATGCAGCGGCAGCCCATCCGGAGGCAGCGAGCATAGGCTTCCAGCGAGGACTCACTGGAGAACTGGTCCCCAGTCAGATACCTGCAAAGAGAGCGAGAGGGCCTCTGAATCACCAGCAGCGCCTGGAGGGGGGCCAGACTGCAGTGCCTGGGGGTGGGACCGGGAGGCCTGGAGGAAGTGGTGCAGCTGCAAATCATGTGGCTCCCAGTCCATCTCAGGGAGCAGCCACTGCCGATGGTGGGTGTCCAGGCAGTCGCCAGGCCAGCCACAGATGGCGTGCCAGGGGAGCTGCCTGGTTCCTTACCATGCCTGGTAGCTTAGTGCAGGCAGGGCCTTGCTGTTTCAAGGGCACCTCGCTCTGAACCCAAGGCCTGGATCCCATCAGATGTCACTGTCTGCTGTCCCGTGGAACCCCTGCTCCTGCCACTGCCGCCTGGGCTCAGGAGACCCATCCAAGGCCCGAAGCCACAGGGCCAGGCCCACAGCTGGTGTAAATAGGCAGAGCTGCATTGGAGCCAATGGCCCAGATCCCTAGCTAGTGTAAATGGGCAGAGCTCCATTGGAGTCAGTGGGCCAGATCCCTGGCTGGTGTAAATGAGCAGAGCTCCATTGGAGTCAGTGGGACAGAGCCCCGGCTGGTGTAAATGGGCAGAGCTCCATTGGAGTCAGTAGGCCAGATCCCCGGCTGGTGTAAATGAGCAGAGCCCTGTTGGAGTCAGTGGGCCAGATCCCCGGCTGGTGTAAATGGGCAGAGCTCCATTGGAGCCAATGGGCAGAGCTCTGTTGAAGCCAATGGAGTTATGCTGGTTTAGTCCAGCCGAGACACTGGCCCATGTTTTCCAGTACCTGCTTACAAGGAAATGTCCAGGAATCCCACATCCTAGATGAACAGAGAAGTGGGGTAATCCCTGCAGAACTCCCAGGGGAGGCTAAAGGGAAATTCCCCCTCCCTCCGGTCACTATTGCATCGCAGGCCAGAGCCCTTCTGGAGCTCTAACACCAGACTAGTGGCTCCCCAAGTGTGCAGAATAGCTCCTAGGGCTGCGGTGGGAGGCACCCATTCCGCTCAGAATCAAACAGGTTGTGCCGCTTTATCTTCACCCCACCATGCTGGGGGCCCTTCGTCGGTGGGCTGACCCCAAGCTCTTACGTATTGTGGGAGGAGGAGATCCAGTAGTGGGATAGCGGGTAGTTCATCTCCTCTGGGACCACCCGCTCGTACTTGGCGTCCATGACCATGTTTTCCCTGGAGAACAGGTACGTCAGAAACTGAGGACAGAAGGAAAGCTGGTTAGAGCAACACGAGGAGGGTCAGGCTCCAGGACACCGTGGGTCATGCCAGGTAAAGGGGAGAGATGGGCGTGGAGCCAAAGCACTAACAGGAGTGGAGAAAGGGAGAGAAGTTGGTGGAGAAGACCTGCCAGCAGCAGAGGACGAGCTGAGGAACACAGTCCAGTGAGTACAGCTGGAGATGGGCTTCAGGCGCAGAGTTTGGAATGTAGACTTTTCCAAAACGTGAGAGGGAGGGGTTCACTCTATCAATACAACTGGCCTGTCTAAATACACGTAGTGCAGTCACCTGTGGAATTCACTGCTGCATCTGCACAGTCACCCGATGGAGGTGGATTTTGGGGCCAATCTGTAGCTGTGCCCCTTAAACAAGGATAATTAAAACCTGATGCTTCAGGGCACAAGGAGATCACCTGGAAGGGTCAGGAAGGAATATCAATCCCCAAATATGCAGCACTGTCCACTAGCCAGATGAGTGGTTTATTGCATCCTTTTAAGCTTCAGGCATTGGCCATCGATGAAGGCTGGGAAAGCAGTCTGTAAGCCCCCTGGGGCTGATCTGGCATGGCCCATCCTAACCTCCAGCTTGAAGTGTATATTGTCTGTTATAAATACATCTACATCCGTGTGCACCAATTCAACAAACCCTAACTAATCTAGAGACTTTATCTGCCCCAGGTGGGAGTCTGAGTTCTGCTGGTGGGCGCTGGAGTTGCTAAGGGGATGGCTGAGGCAGGAGGATGGGCTGCGATCTGGGGTACATATTCCCCTACCTCATCCAGCTGGAAGAAGGGTTCTGCCATGTCACTGAAGGGGTCCCTGAGGTAGCCACACATGCACTCCCGCACCTTGCCGATGTCACTGGCCCAGGGCTCCTAGGGCAGAGAGTGCAGAAGGCAGCATTGGGGGGGAACTGCACCAAAGGTTTGGAGGTGCAACCATGATGGGAATCTCAGATCTGCAAGATCAAGAGCCTTCAGACAGATGGAAGGTGACTGGACTCAGGGCCCAGGAAACTCACGACCTCTAGCTATGCACAGGGCAGGCACAGCACATACCCCCCCACCCCACCACCACCATCACTGTGCCTCCAGACTGACCTGGCCTGTGATGGATTCTCCATCGCAGCTCAGCATCAGCTGTTCTCATGGTTAATCATCCTGCTGTTAAAAACAGGCACCTTCTTTCTGATCTGAGTTTGTCAGGCTTCAGCTTCCCCCACCCATCGTAGCTTTCTCTCTGCCACAACTGGAGCCTGGGCAGTGGCACACACTGCCCTTCTCGGGAGACCACTATGGCCCCTTCATCCCATGGTCTCTCTGCTGAGACTGTCAGCAGAGGATGCCAGTTTCCGTGGTGTTGGGTCTCATGGTCTATTGGGAAGAGGAGAGAGATCCACCAGCTGGACAGCCATTGGATGAGCATGACTTCAGGTTACTAGCAGCCTGGGCTGGCTTTGGGGTAGCCAGATGCTCTCTCAGAACAGTGGCAGTCGTGAGAATTTCTGCTATCATCCACTGCATGCCAAATGGTGCCTGGCAGAAAGACTCGCAGTCCCTCAGGTCCGACAGGGTACTGGACCTGCGCCTTTGCGGATACCTTCTGGTCGTGCTGCAGGAACTTCTGGAAGTCGTACAGTGTAATCTGGCACAGCTCTGCCCGGTCAACGTTCCTGGGGAGGGGCAGGGAGCCGGTCAATGGGAGGGTGTGCAAGCTGGATATGCCAGTCTCCCCCCACCAAACGAGTCAGGCATGGAGTGTGTCTCTGCCATACAGATACCTAGTCCCCTTAGTCCCCCCACTATTCCAGTTCTTCCCCACTATCCTCACAGCTTTTCCAATGAACTTGACTTGCACCCGCCTGCCCCTATTACTTCAGCCCAGGGCTCCCCTGACCCAGATGTGCTGATGCCCCTCAATCACGACCTACAGCGCCCTGCTACCCCAGCCCTGGGCTCCACACACACAGTTCTGCCAGTGCTCCTTAGTTCTAACCCACAGCACCCCCTGCTACCCCAGCCTTGGGCTCCCTACACACAGCTCTGCCACTGGCCCTCAGATCTAACCCGCAGCCCCCCTGCTACCCCAGCCCTGGGCTTCGCACACACAGCTCTGCCAGTCCCCTCAGTTCTAACTCGCAGCCCCCCTTGCTACCCCAGCCCTGGGCTCCCCACACACAGCTCTGCCAGTGCCCCTCAGTTCTAACCCGCAGCCCCCCCTGCTACCCCAGCCCTGGGCTCCGCACACACAGCTCTGCCAGTGCCCCTCAGTTCTAACCCGCAGCCCCCCCTGCTACACAAGCCCTGGGCTCCCCACACACAGTGCTGGTGACGTGCCCGAGTCCTGACCTGCAGCTACCTCCCCAGAAGCTGATCTCAGTGACAGCATTAACCCGAGCACCCCAGTCATTGCCCTGGAGTCATTCTGGTTTAATCACTGTGTCCGAGAATAGAGTCCTGCCCATTCTCTGGGGATCTAATAGGGTCAGAGTCATATATCAGCCCATTGTGTCCCAGGCTCAGCTTCACCTTCCCCATCTCTGGGAGCAGGGACAAGCAGAGTGTGGGTGCCCAGTGGTCCCCTCTGTGTGCTGCGGTGGGAGCAGACTTGTGAAAAGACCTCTTGGCTCTGAATCTTGTTCTCACACACACACACAGCGAGCCAGGCTGACTGGCAGGCCGGTGCCTCACCCGGGGCTGGGGCTGGATCTGACAAGGGGGATCTTTGGTACTCACCGCAAGGGGAAGGAGAGCTCCAGCTGCTCGATGACCTGGAATGCAAACGGGGGACAGGGGCAGGTTAGCCAGCGGAGAAGGTGCCACCTGCAAGCTGGATGAGGACTGGAGGAGGAGGCCCGGGGGGACTTTGTCTAGAGTCTTGGAAAGCATCAGGCACAAGGCATCTCAGGGCCTGTGGCAGGAATCTGAGCTGCCCCTGGGTCCTGCTGCACTGGCACCAGCCTCCCCTCACTGACTCACTCTAGATGGTCTTCCCCATCTCCTATCCCTACAACAAAGCCCCCACTCAGCCAGTTCTTGGGGGCTCTCTCCTGTGGCATGCCAAGTACATTTAGAGTGCTGGAGAAATGTCCATTAATAGTGACGGGCAGCACCATGACCCCACTCTGGCCTTCCTTACTCATCCCTGGGGCTGGGCCCAGCTGCAGGGTCACCCCAGGCCGGGCAGAGTCACCGAGGGCCCCAACTTCTTACCGATTTCTGAGTATCGAACATTAGGTTTTTGTAGAACTGAGTGAAGTGAGTGAAGGCCATGTCGCTCCTGGCTTCCACTTCCTGTCGGGAGGAAGGAGAGAGACAGAACCTGCTGAGAACGGAACGAGAGGCAGCACACCTCCCAGGGCTGAAGGATCTAGGAAGACTTCAAGTACCCGGTGCAGAAGATGGGGAAAATAGGCCCATGGCTGAAAGCATTGGCTCCAGTGGGATTCCCATGCTGCACCGCTCCAGCTGGGGGTGTCTTGAGTCAAGCCCGTGGGCCATGCGGAGCCCAGGGAGATCTACAGTGTGGCCTGCAGCCACCGTCGGGCAGTCCCTGGGGATTACAGGTCCCAGGATGCAGTGCTACATTCTGAGCCAATATTGTAATCCTGTCTCATGTCTAGAGATGGGCTGGCCGGATTATTTGGAGGGGAGGTTGGAATCGTTGGATGGGGAATGAGCAGCAAATGTGATTGCCCAGCTCTAGGAATGGACTATGATCCTGTGTTTCCCTGTAACTGTCCCTCAGTAACAGGGAGTGCAGGAGGAAGGTACAGATAATCCAGTACAGGCCAGGAGCAGGGGGGCTTCCAGGGAGACCACTTGCCCAGGAGGCATCAGCTGCTCATTAATGTTCATTGACTGCAGACACCCCTCAAACGCATAGCAAAGGAAAGGGAACATAAGAACGGCCACACTGGGTCAGACCAAAGGTCCATCTAGCCCAGTATCCGGTCTCTGACAGTGGCCAATGCCAGCTGCCCTAGAGGGAAAGAACAGAACAGGGAATCGTCAAATGATCCCCTGGCAAACAGAGACGCGGGAATGGGCAGGAGATAACCCTTACAGGAAAACCCAATGGGACTGAATGGAGCAGGACACCCTTTCTCTTGGCTTCACTGACCCATCCTATAGAATTCTATAGCTGGGGGAAGTCCCTGTTCAATTCTATAGGGCAGCTCAACACCTTCCTCCCCACAGGAAGGGTTGATTCTATAGGACTTCAGAGTGATCTCTGTAGAAACTGGCTGGTTCTACAAATCTCTACTGGCTTCCCCCCATCCCATTCTATAGGCCTTGTCTATAAGGGATGGGTCAGAAAAGGAGAGATAAAGGGAGGGAGAAGGAGACTGCGGGAGTGTTCTTACCACTAGCTTGTCCCGCAGGAACCTCATATTGGGCACCCGGTAGTTCACCTGGGGCAGCATGGCCTTCAGATCCTTCACCGTGATACTGCAAGACACACAAAGCAGGAGTCAGGCCTCAGAGCGGGACATGCAGGAGCCCTGCTTCTCATGCAGGCTCAGGGCCTCCAGCTGGCCCCATGGGCTTGGGGCCTTGAGCAATTTCACTCCCGCCCTTCTCCCAGATGAATCTTCAGGAGAGCCAGGGCCTGTTTCTGTGAGAAAGAAGAGGGGTCAAGAGCCGCAGGCACTCCAGCCTCCATGGCTCCAGAGCTGCCAGGCATTCGCTGGAGCCCCATAGGTGGTTCATTCAACCTGTATCTCCCCCAGGGAACTGAACTCTCAGTTCACTGAACAGTTAGACAGGAGCTGGCCTCCAGACTGAGCTCGCACTCAGGAGGTTCCAAAATCGAATCACTTCCGTCTGTGCAACTCCCTAGTCTGGACACACGGAAATGGTGTGGTTTGAGTGACTGCAGCCTGTGTCACTTAGCCTGGCTGGTACGGAACAGGGTTTGTTCCTGAACTAGCTGAACGCGTGCAGAGCAGATAAAGCATTCAGGGATACTTCGTTTATTCCAAATAAACAAAGGTGAACCACTGTAAGAGGTGAAGTTCTAGGCACTGGGAACGCCCAGGTCAGACAGACTGGTCTGAGCAAACCTAGGGATCTCCCATAGCTCATTTTAAAATCTGAGTTACTTAATCTCCTCCTACGAAGGCGGGACTAAGAGGTATTTGTACTAGAATGACACCATCTACTGGGGACAGAGAGGAGAGCAGTTCAGAAACCTGAGAACTAAGACTGATACCTGGAAAGCAGGTCTGGCGGATGGACCAGTTGGGAAGACATTCAACCCTCTGTCTGATTTTGGCCCACACAGTTATTTTGCACAGTCCTTTTAAAAATATCAGCAGCCAGAAGGGTCCTTGCTGCGTACTTGCCGTGAGGGCTGTAGCCACAGAATCATAGAAGATTAGGGTTGGAAGAGACCTTAAGAGGTTATCTAGTCCAACCGCCTGCTCAAAGCAGGACCAATCCCAAATAAATCATCCCAGCCAGGGCTTTGTCAAGCTGGGCCTTAAAAACCTCTAAGGAAGGAGATTCCACCACCTCCCTAGGTAACCCATTCCAGTGCTTCACCACCCTCCTAGTGAAATAGTGTTTCCTACTATCCAACCTAAACTCCCCCACTGCAACTTGAGACCATTGCTCCTTGTCTCTGTCATCTGCCACCACTGAGAACAGCCCAGCTCCATCCTCTTTGGAACCCACTTCAGGTAGTTGAAGGCTGCTATCAAAACCCCCTCACTCTTCTCTTCTGCAGACTAAATAGCCCCAGTGTCCTCAGCCTCTCCTCGTAAGTCATGTGTCCCAGCCCCTGATCATTTTTGCTGCCCTCGACTCTCTCCAATTTGTCCTCATCCCTTCTGTAGTGGGGGGACCAAAACTGGACACAATACTCCAGATGTGGCCTCACCAGTGCCAAATAGAGGGGAATAATCACTTCCCTCGATCTGCTGGCAATGCTCCTACTAATGCAGCCCAATATGCTGTTAGCTTTCTTGGAAACAACGGCACACTGTTGACTCATATCCAGCTTCATCCACTGTGATCTTCAGGTCCTTTGCTGCAGAACTGCTGCTTAGCCAGTTGGTCCCCAGCCTGTAGCAGTGCATGGGATTCTTTAGTCTTAAGTGCAGGACTCAGCACTTGTTCTTGTTGAACCTAATCAGATTTCTTTTGGCCCAATCCTCCAATTTGTCTAGTTACTCTGTATCCTATCCCTACCCTACAGCGTATCTATCTCTCCCCACAGCTTAGTGTCATCTGCAAACTTGCCAAGGGTGCAGTCTAGCCCGTTGTCCAGATCATTAATAAAGATGTTTAACAAAAGCTAGAGGAGAAGGGATAGCTCAGTGGTTTAAGCATTAGCCTGCTAAACCCAGGGTTGTGACTTCAATCCTTGAGGGGGCCACTTAGGAATCTGGGGCAAAATCAGTACTTGGTCCTGCTAGTGAAGGCAGGGGGCTGGACTCAATGACCTTTCAAGGTCCCTTCAAGCTTTATGAGACAGGTATATCTCAATGTATCTAAAATGAACCACAAGGGCACTCCACTTGATACCAGCTGATGGCTAGATACGAAGCCATTGATCACTACCCAATGATCTAGCCAGCTTTCTGTCCATTCATCAAATCCATACCCTTTTTTACTTGCTGGCAAGAATACTGTGGGAGACCGTATCAAAAGCTTTGCTCAAGTCAAGATATATCACATCCACCACTTTCCCATATCCACAGAGCCAGTTGTCTCATCATAGAAGGCAATCAGGTTGGCCAGGCATGACTTGCCCTTGGTGAATCCATGTTGACTGTTCCTCATCACCTTCCTCTCCTCCAAGTGCTTCAAAATGGATTCCTTGAGGACCTGCTCCATGATTTTTCCAGGGACTGCAGTGAGGCTGACCAGTCTGTTGTTCCCTGGGTTCTCCTTTCCTTTTTTAAAGCTGGGCACTATATTTGCCTTTTTCCAATTGTCTGGGACCTCCCCTGATTGCCACGAGTTTTCAAAGATAATGGCCAATGGCTCTGCAATCACATCAGCCAACTCCCTCAGCACCCTCGGACGCAGTTCATCCGGCCCCATGGATTTGTATATGTCCAGCATTTCTAAATAGTCCTTAACCTGTTCTTTCTCCACAGAGAGCTGCTCACTTCCTCTCGATACTGTGCTGCCCAGCCAGCTCTCCTGGACTCCTTTCCCCCTCATATCAGTCTCCCAGGGGATCCTGCCCATCAGTTCCCTGAGGGAGTCAAAGTCTGCTTTTCTGAAGTGCAGGGTCCATATTCTGCTGCTCTCCTTTATTCCTTTTCTCAGGATCTGGAACTCAACCATCTCATGGTCACTGCTGCCCAGGTTGCCACCCACTTCTACTTCCCCTACCAATTCTCCCCTGTTTGTGAGCAGCAGGTCAAGAGGAGCACAGCCCCTAGTTGGTCCCTCCAGCACTTGCACCAGGAAGTTGTCCCCAACACTCTCCAAAAACTTCCTGGATTGTCTGTGCACCGCTGTATTTCTCTCCCAGCTGATGTCAGGGTGATTGAAGTCCCCCATGAGAACCAGGGCCTGTGATCTGAAAGCCTTGTCCACCTTATCCTCCTGGTCTGGTGGTCTATAGCAGAAGCCCACCATGACATCATGCCATGAGAGTGCCCTTCTCTGAAAGACTAACCTGTATGTGACTTCAGCAAAAGAACCCCAAATCAGCAAACCTTTAGAGATGGTGGGGCCAGATCCCCAGCCGGTGTAAATCACGGCGGCTCCACTGACTTCATACAGTCCCACCCGCTCATGGTTACGTGTGCTGGTGTGTATTTGTCTGCAGAACAAGCAAGGGAAGTGGGCCCCGCCCAGTCCTTCCAATCCCAGACCTTGCTGGGGATTCGGCTTGGAAGGGGTGTGCGCAGAATCTAGCATGCTATTGTGTTTGTTCTTCACTGGCATTCGGTCGTGCCTCTGGGGGCTAGTTAGGGGCTGAATGATTGCAAAAGCTGATGTTTACGCCTGATTCCCTTCCCTAAATGTTGGAAATCCAGTGAACAGACCAGGCCCTGGGTTAATCTGGACCAGTAAATAGCTCTTTGGGGCGTTAAACTCACTAAACATCATCATCAACACTCAGGCAGCCACCAAGCTATTTGGGTTTCAGCAGAACCCAAATGCACAGCCGTAGGGTTTGGCTTGAATTTACAGTTACCCAAATCAGACAGCAGGTGGCAGCATGTTCTATTCCACTCCTGCCCCCCCACCCCCCACCCCCCTCTGCACTTGCTAACCTAGTCTACAGCTGCTCAGTGTGTTCTCTGGGATTTGAGGGAAGGCCCTGGGTGCAGTTTAGTAGCATGTGCTCTGGTCTGCACCAGAAAGGGTTTGCTGGTATAGCTACACCAGCAAACCCTCCTAGTGCAGATGCAACTTATAACAGCAAAAGACTTCTTCCCCCAGTAGAGATTGTCCCAGATCCCTGAACAAAATAACCTGTCCCAGCAAAGGGATTCTTTTTTGTGGGTATAATTGTGTCTACACTGGGGCTGTTGTTGCTGCAGCTGTGGCAGTTAGGAGTGTGATTTTTTCACACTTCTCACCAAGAGAGCTAGGCCAGCCAAACTTTTCCAAGTAGATCGGGCCTGAGACGTCAAGAACCATGTCACTTGATTCTCTGCTGGATGGGCCACAAGCTGTGACTTGGAGCGGCCCCTGGAAGGGCTGGGTACTGGTATGTGACAGCAGCGAAGGGAAGGCAGGCAGGAAAAGCTCAGCCGAGTTGCAGAGATGTGCGTCCTGAACCTGAGACTTGCCGAGTGCCGTTCCTGCACGGGGACTCCAATCGGAGGTGTGTGTGTTCTGAGAGTTCAGAGACCAATCACTGACTGGGACACAAGTGCTCAGCGCCGCTCAGGATCAGACCGTAAGCACTGCTTTGTTTTGCTTCAGCTGGCTTCCCTGAATTTAACGTGATCAGCTTCAACCGTCTTCAGCTCCACGGCCAGGCTCTGCAGCTGCACCAGAGCACTGTGCTTGGGAAATCAGCGTCGAGCGGTGTAGGGTGGAGGTAGCACAGGGGGACTCCTGCTGCGTTTCAGAGACTCAGCCGCGCACCATCCTGGCAGGCCTTCCAGGATCCCTGCCATCTTATTAATACAGCTCTCATCTGGCACTTTGATCATGCTGTGCAACCCGCAATGGGGTACAAATTCCACCCCGTTGAGCTGGGTTGCTGTGTAAGCCCATTGCTGGAGTACCACAGTGTTTTGTAGGACAATCCCAGTGGGATAACAAAACATGCCTAATCAAATCATCTCAGTGGGATTCTGCCAAGTGCCTGGTGCAGGGAGGCGTCCCTGGAGACTCCTGCAGGGCCGTCCCTTGGGGATAGTCCAGAAGGCCTTTCTCCCTCACTGTGCTTCCGTTTCAGACTTGAATATAGCACTCAGGGCCCCAGGGGACACACCCATGTTTTTGTAAAGCTGCTTACTCCTTCCACACTAGCCCCACTTCCTGTCCCATCTCCCATCATTTCCTGCTCAGGCCCCCTCAGTTCCTGTCCAATGTCCTGTTTACAAAGAGCTGGCATGCGGCAGGGCCAAGAGCTCATCCTTCGCGGCTGCTGGGCCTCATTAGCTAGCTGGACAGAAAGGAACCAAAATGCTGATTAAACAAAAAAAATTAAATCCAGTTTTCTTTCCTCCTCCCCCCACAACTCCCTACAGCTTCTCAAAGAGACACTGTCTCATTTCCATCTTCTCCGTTCAGTCCTGTTTGGCTCCAGATTCCTTGAGAGCCTGTTGCAGTGGGATCCTGGCCCTAGTGGTGGCTCTGACAATGGGATCAAATATTCCCCCTGCTTAAAGCCACAATATCTTAGACCCTGAGCTTGTCTAACAACCAGCACTCATCCCGTTGCCTTCACATGCTCCCAGTTCCCAGTCAAGCTAGTGGGAATTCGGAGAGCACAAGGACTGCAGGATCAGGGTTGTCACTGCTTTATCTCCTGAGGCTTTATCTGCCAGTCTGTGGGGACTGGGTGATCGGGAAGGCGCAGGAATGGCAAGGCTGTGTTGTGGCAGACAGCTAGAAGGCTGGGCAAGGTCTCATTTCCCCAGCCACCATGAAATGTTTGTCTCCTCTCCCCATCCTCTGAACTGCTCAAGCATTTCTCAGCTCCCGAAGGGGGTTTACCAGCCTCAGGCCCTATCAGGCCACTTCCCCACATCCTGTGCAGACCGCCCTCCGTTGGCTGCCACAGGAAGTGTGGCAAAGCTGAGCGAGAGGCAGATAGTCTCTGCAGTGACACCTACTAGGATGAAAACGCTGAGGGCAGGGGCGGCTCCAGGCACCAGCACGCCAAGTGTGTGCTTGGGGTGGCAAGCCGCGGGGGGCGCCCTGCCGGTCGCTGCGAGGGAGGCAGGCAGGCTGTCTTTGGCAGCATGCCTGCGGCGGGTCTGCTGGTCCCGCGGCTTCAGCGGACCTCCCGCAGGCTGCCGCTGAATTTGTGGGACCGGGGACTTCCCGCAGGCAAGCCGCTGAGGGCAGACTGCCTGCCATGCTCGGGGCAACAAAATGCCTAGAGCCGCCCCTGGCTGAGGGTCATCAACCCTTCTTTCATCCCTGCCTGCCCGTCTCACTCACCTGCCTTCTCTCGTCCTGTCCATCAAGTCAAACTGTTTCCGCAGCCACCTAGTGAGAGGATTGAGAAGAAGTGGATCAGCCTGGAGCTGAGGGGTCCCAGCAGTGACATGGCTAGGAGCGCGGTGCAGTTATCACACGTGCTGGGGTGATGAGGTCTGGCCTCTTCCAGAGGAGATTACACCTCAGGAAGGCGTTTCATTCCCTCATCAGCACCCCAGCCAGCTCTGGGGCCCGCAATCCATCAGTCCTCTCCAGGATTACCGGGCACCCCAAAATGGGGACGAAGGAAAACCAAACGAGCGATCCTGTCTGCCCTTCACTTCTTCTGGTCCCACCTCACTCTACAGTGCCCAGGGGTGGCTCAGATCTCCCAGCCCACCCAGCCCCGCTCTGGAGTGACAGGGCAGAGGGATCCCCAGCCCCCCAATAGCCCAGCTCCCTGCCCATACCTTTCAACCTGCAGCGGCGTCTGGGCTTTCTGAGTGTCCATCACCAGCCAGTTCAGGCCTGTCATCCACACATTGACGTCTTCCTCACAGAAGGCTGAGGAGGGAGGAGAGCAGAGTCCAGCAGTAGGATGAGCGGGGCTAAGGGAAGTTCCCTCTCCGAACTTACATGAGAAATGTAGCTGGGCAATGGTCTGGTCTGGGGCTGACCTCTCCCCACAGCTCAGGGGTACTGAGATTGAGGGATCTGGCTGCTCCTCATCTCTAGCTGAGGTTAGACGATGCACCGAGATGATGCCCTTCTTCATACAGATAATAGCACCCTTGCCAACTGGCTAACCCCTACAGGTGCCGACTTCTATTTTTCATGATGGGTGCTCCACCCCCATGCTGCCCCAAGGCCCCACCCCCTCTCCGCCCCCTCCCCAAGGCTCCACCCTCACTCCTCCTCTTCCTGCCCCCACTCTGCCCCTCCCCCAGGTCCCTTGTCCGCCAGCTGCTTGCTGCTCTCCGCCCTCCCCCTAGTGCCTCCCAAACAGTTGGGGCTGGTGGGTGCTGAGCATCCATTATTTTTTTCCCGTGGGTGCTTGAGTACCAGAGCACAAACAGAGTTGGTGCCTATGCCAATGGGCGAAATTCACCCTGACAGTGGCATTCCATCAGGGATGGCCATTACTGCAAGTGGGTTCTGGGTGGGGGTGCTTGTCAGGGAGGAGGGATGCTGGGAGAAAGGACTGCTGGGGGGAGATGGTGACAACCTGACCTGTCGTCTCCCTGCTAAGAGGTTCCGTGGCCCTCTTCTCCAGCTCGTGTGTCCACATCCTGTTTTCCACCACAGCTGATTCCCACTCCCTCCCTTAAGCCAGGACATAGCTAGGGTGGGTGGGAAAGTTAATGAGGCCACCTCATCCATGAAACCCTAACGGACCTAGGAAGAAGTGGGAGAGGGAAAGATTAGACCCTCCCCGCCTGTCGTCACTCTGCATCACCTAGTACTGACCAGTAACACTGAGTGTCCGGAGCCTGAAATCCTGTCCATACAGGATGATGAAACACATGGTGGAGTCCAGTTTCCGAGCATCTTCTGGATATCGTTCAAAATCCCGGGAATTCTTCCCTGGGCGGATCTCTTTTATCTCCCGAATGTCAACTAGAGAAGAAAGAGAGGGACACGTGATCCTTTCCCAGAAGCCCGTCCTCATTTTAACTCTTCCATGCCCAGAGCCTTGGCTGCTGTCGTGCAGTATAGTGATTAATAATGACATATTCCGACAGTACTGTTTAGCTGGATTGTGTGCATGAAAATAACTTCAGGCCTCAATGAAATGCAGTCACCTCTGGGGTGGAACACAGCAGCTGCTTAACTGCATACAGCAGCTTCAGACAGGAAGTGAGGAAGAATCATGTTTCTGACCAAACGCTTGGGAGGAATTTGGGGAGGCAGAATGCATCCAGTCAGGGATACCATTTCTACTCTTGTGAAAAGTGCCATGTGATCGGTTATAACCCCAAGCAGCCAGGACTGCAAGCTTATCTGCACAGCGCCCCCTAGCATGTCACTGGGGCTTTTGGGTCTATGCCGTCCCAGGCGGAAGCTTGTCGGTGCATGACCACTTTCTGTAAGATAGAGCTTTTCCTTGTGGGTCAGCTGTGCAAGTAGGTCTGCAGTGGAGCTCTGCAGCATCGCTTATGTATTGTGAGCCTTGGAAGGATTCTGGTTTTACTAGTGAATGTTGATTTCCCTGCACACAAACAAACCAACAACAAATCTTTCCACTGATAATAGCTGAAATGGACAGCTAGGCAAAGTACAAAAAATGCTGCTTGAGAACTTATTAAGAGTTTGCTTTTAGGGGATTTGTTTGGTATGCTTTGACGTAATGCAGCCAGTTTGTGTGTGAACGATTGTACAACTTCAACTTTTTGAATCTCAGTCATGAACTAATTATTGTCTGACCTCCACTATTGTCTGACCCATCCCGATAATTTCCCCCACTGTGAAAAGGTACATCGATACACCTAAAACAATGCTTGAAAAACCTTCCTTTTGTGCTGTTGTGAAAAATTAAATTGATAAACATTTTTAAATGCTTAAAAATGAATATTATCCATCAAAAGTACACATTAAAACATCAAATTCTGCCAAGCCTAGGCATCGTAACTGTGAATGTAAACTAACGAGAGAGCAGACGGCACAGCCCAGCACTCAGAAGCAACCTTACAACAACAAACCAGCAGTAAAATGGCTTCATGTTTGTAACAGGGCTGCAATTCAAAGACTAGAAAGTTATTTTAAAGCGTGCTGGGCAAAGGCTGGTAACTTTATTTCAGAAAAGCTCTCTCTGAGGGCTGTGGGAGTTTTGCCTGAGTAAAGACTGAGGGGGAATTTCACCCTTGGGCGGGGGCCCAGAACAAAGCCTAGTTAAGTCTTGCTTAAGTCCACACCCCATGAGGGCTGGAGAAGGAGTTAAGCAGTGCCCTGCTGCCCGAGGCTGCCTTTCATTCGGCGAGAGGGGACATGTCACTGTCCTCCAGATGCGTATTTTTAACAGCTAAGGCACTGTGCATGACTGGCCTCTCCCTGCATGGTGGGATTCTCAAACAGCGGAAGCCACAAGAATGGAGCTTGCAGATCAACCAGCGTCATTGCTGGTGAAGCTGCGTGGCAGGCAGACTTGTCTCAGCCATGGAGGAGCCCATGAGTGTGTGACACAGCTCTGCCCATCTCGATATTGCACTCAAAGGGTCCTGTTATTGTGGGGTCTCTGCCAAAGCTAAGCACTAGCTGGTTCTCATGGGTATTGTGGGATATTTGTACAGAAACCATTTTAGAGTCATGTAACATGTAGACCAGAGGTGGGCAAACTATGGCCCATGGGCCACATCCAGACCGGGAGACCATCCTGCCCAGCCCCTGAGCCCCCGGCCCCGCCCCTACAGCTACGCCACTCAGGGCCACCCAGAGGATTCAGGGGGCCTGTGGTCTTTGGCGGCGGGGGTGTCATAAGTAGATAGGTAAGGTAAGGGTTAATTTTCTTTTGCCTGTAAAGGGGAACCAAACACCTGACCAGAAGACCAATCAGAGAACTGGATTGTTTAAAGTCAGGGGCGGGAATTTGTATACTCGGGGTCTTTGTTGTTTTCTCGGCTATGGGTAAACAAGTTTCCTTCTATCTCTCTTATCTCTAATATTTTCAAAACATTCTGTGAGGTACCAAAGGAAAGCAAAGTAATTCGGTCTAGATAAATTTGAAGAGCTTTTGTTGTAGTACAGATGTGATTGTTGTGCCTTTTTTGCTTCCATCTGGCTGTGAGGACAAGCTTCTCCTAACTCCATCTTATCCTCAAAGTTTCGTCTCTAAACATCTGTGCGTTACAAAGGAAGCATAGTAATTCGGTCTATGATGAAGCTTTGTGTTGTATTGACACTGTATGTTGATTTGTTGGATTGGTCATCGGGCTATCTGTATAATCAGACTTGTATTTCTTTTCTATGTAAGCAAGAGCCTGTATTGAGTTTCTTATCAAGATTATTGTTTTATATTTTCTTCTTTTTCTATAAAGTTTTCTTTTAACCTTGATGGAAGTTTCTTTTCCTATGAGGCAGCCAGGGGGGAGGGAAAAGCCAAACTCTGATGTCTCACCTTTCCTATTGGTTCCAGGAGACAGAGATAAGGCTGCAGACAAAGGGAGGGGATCTCTTGTGTGAGCTGACAGAGTGAATGCTAGCTCGGGGGAAGCTAGATTGCCTTCCGTAGTATTCAAGAGTGAAGTATAGCATTGTGCACGGCTAACCCAGGAAGGGGGAAGCTGGGAGAGGAGAGAGAGAGAGGACCCAGGGGTCATGGGTCTTGGGTCCCCAAAGGAGGGTTGGGGACACCAGAGAGAGGAAAGGGGTGGTCAGGCCCTATAATCCTGACCTGGTGGCAGCGAGAGAATATCCAAGCGGTAAGTGAGCTTTGGAAGGAGTTTCATAAGCCCCGATTTTGGACGCTAAAGTCCCAGGTTTGGGACAGGGAGGCTTTTATTACAGGGGGCCCCCGCTTTGGCAGTTATTCAGCGCGGGGGTCCTTCCACTCCGGAGACCTGCTGCAAGTGTCCCCAAAGGACCTGTGGCGGGAGACCCCCCACCGCACTGAATTTGCCGCCGAAGACCCAGAAGATGGAAGAAGCTCCAGGAGGCCTCGAAACCTCTCATGGGGGCTCCTGCGGGACCGGGAAAATTGCCCACTTGCCCCCCCCCTGAGCAGCCCCTGACGCTTGCAGGTGGGCATCCTCTGGGTGGCAAGGATTGCGCACCCTGGCGAGCCAGAGCAGCAGTGTGCCTGGCTTCCCGAGTCTGGCGCGCGGCTGACCAAGACATCGCTGCTCTGGGTGGCACTGGTAGGGGGCAGGGACCCAGGGCGCGGCCCAGGGGCGGGTGAATAAGAGGGCAGGGGTTCCTGGAGAGGCAGTAAGGACAGAGAACGGTTGAATTGGTGAGGTTCGGGGGGCGGTCAAGGGAAACAGGATTGTAGGGGGCGTTGGATAGTGTGAGGTCCCGGGGGCTTATCAGGAGGCGGAAGTGTGAATCGGCTTGCAGGGAACAGGGACGGGGGGTTGGATAGGCGTGTGTGGTCCCAAGGGGCCTGTCAGGGGAGGAGGCTTGGATAGGGTTGGGCAGTTCAGGGGAACTGGGAGCAAGGAGGTTGGATGTGGGTGTGGTCCTGGGGGCAAGTTAGCAGTGAGGGTCCTGGGAGTGGCAGTTTAGGGGACAAAGGAGGCGGGTGTGTGTGGTGGATTGGGTCGGCGGTTCTGAGGGGGCAGTCCGGGGTGGGAAGTGGGAGGGGTTGGATAGGGGGTGGGGGCCAGGGTGTTTGGGGAGGCACAGCCTTCCCTACCCAGCCCTCCATACAGTTTTGTAACCCCAATGTGGCCCTCCGGCCAAAAAGTTCGCCTGCCCCTGATGTAGACTATCATGCTCCAAAACTGCTGGAGGTAAAACATGCCGTCCCAGGTGGGATGAGTCTCAGAGCTGAGTCAGTCAACATAGGGTCAGGTGCAGGCTGGAGCGTTCAGCTGGACTCTGAATAGGGGACTTCAGGGGTGAACCGAAGTTAACAATTGTCCTGATTATGAAACGAGATAAAAGTCTGGGGCTGCGTCAGAGGAGAAAGGGCACGAGATGTTCTCCATTACGGAAGTGGCTCTGCCCACAGGAAAGGCGGAGCCCAGAGTGCAGGACTGGACAAACGCTGCAGAGACTGACCATTGCGTGAGAATCACCTTATCAGATGGGAAAGGAACCGGTTAATAAGTACCGGCTCTAGACTGTTTTACATTTTTATCTGTCACCATATGTTGCCAAATTCTTATCAGGGGCAACAGAAGCTCCCTAAAAGTGGGGGGGCCACCAGTGTCTGAACCATGGCCCTGCCCCCATTCTGCCCCTTCCCCCGAGGCCCTGCCCCCTGCTAACCCTTCCCCAAGGCCCCTCCCTGGCCACCCCTTCCCCCGAGGCCCCACCCCCTGCTGCTCCTTCCCTCCAAGGCCCTGACCTAACACCACCTCTTCCCCCCAAGACCCCACCCTCCACTCACTCCGCTCCACCCTCTCCCCCCTGTTGCTTGCCCTTATAAAAAAGAAATAATAATTTGAAATATATCTATCTCATAGAACTGGAAGGGACCTGAAAGGTCATTGAGTCCAGCCCCTGCTTTCACTAGCAGAACCAAGTACTGATCTTGCCCCAGATCCCTAAGTGGCCCCCTCAAGAATTGAGTTCACAACCCTGGGTTTAGCAGGGCAATGCTCAAACCACTGAGCTATCCCTCCCCCATCAGCTATCCCTTATGCTCAGGAAAAAGTGGGAGGGCATAGCCCCCTGGTCCCCCATTCCAGAACCCCTAATCCTTATACTTGCCTTTATTTAAAACTTTATCTCAAGCTCGGGCAAATAAACTTCACTTTGGTTTTACTACAGACACATCTAAGTCCCTTATGCTAAGGAGCGTGTTGAACTGAGATGACCCCAGTGAACGAGGGGGGCGGGCACTGCTTCCCCAGGGGCAGCGGCTTGTTGGGCAGTGGGGGTATCCAGAAGTCACAGGACTAGGCACTTGAGTGTACCCAAGCGGGGTGTGTAAATTACTAGGCTGTATTGGGGAAGAGTGGAGCTTGTGATAGCGCTTGTGTTGCCAGCAGCCAGCTCCTTCCCTGGTGGGCACCGACCGGGCTCTCTCCCACGGTAAGCGGGTGGTAGCCATTCACCCCGGACACCTCGATTCACCCCCATAAATGTCACAGGCATCTCGGATGGAGGGGAAAGCGAGCTAGTGCTTTACCAAACTCATCAAAGGGAAACGAGAGGGAGTCTGCCCTGCTCCACTCCCAGGCCCACTCTGGAGTGTGGATAAGATCACCAGACTCCTGCCCATCTTTCAGTCTCTTTCCTGGGGCAGGGGGCCCCACTGCAAGGGAAGGTCTCCGGCCACTCCGAGCCCGTCAGTCACTGAGCTGCGGACGCCGGGTGCCTTCCAAAGGGACTGACTGGCATGGCCAGAAGACAGGAGGAGGCAGGGCTGAGAGCAGGGGCTGGGAAATAAAATTCAGAGCCTGATCCAGAGCAAGGTGCAGCCAGCTGGGAAGTCAGAAGTGAATCCTAGGCTCACTGGGAGTGGGGTGGGAGCCTTTTTGCCATGGCTTTACCACATGCCTCCTGCCCATACCATGGAGAAGGGCTCTGATCGGCTGGGCAGAGGGCCAGGCAGGGGTTACGGAAACCCACGGCCAGTCTCCACCATACGCACATGCACCTGCTCACTCCCCACCAGGCAAAACAGCCTGGGAGTGGGGGAGGGGCTCCGGGCCAGGGGCAGGAGCCAGTGGGACAATGGCTCATGGAGACATGGGGAAATGGGGCAAGAATGGGTGAGACACTGCACAGGGGACTGGGCTGAGGTGGGGTCACACTGGGAACAGGGGTAGGAGTCCCGGAGAGCTGATTGCTTCCTGCCCTGCACCTCCTGTCCCCATTCACACCTGGGCTGAGGGGGGTCCAAAGCTACCGATCTGACTGGCACTCATGCTGCCCAGTGTGAATGAGACACAGGGCATCAGACAGACAGGACTGAAGCCAGGACCATGAGTAGAGGGCAGAGGAGTCTTGGGCCCGGTGCAGGGAACCGGGTCCTGGGGCACTGGACAGATGTGATCCCATTTCTGTTAGTCTAATCCCTGACAAATGAATCACTGCTGAGAGAGCCCTGTGAGGCTGATATGGGCATCCCGTGTCGGGGGATGTGATGGGGCAGGCTGGGGGAGGAGGGTGCAGGCTCCCCTGTGCCGGGGGATGGGATGGAGAATGCTGGCAGGAGTGTGGGCACTGGGCACCCCTGTGCTGGGGATGGGATGGAGGATGCTGGCAGGAGTGTGGGCACTGGGCACCCCTGTGCCGGGGATGGGACGGAGGATGCTGGCAGGAGTGTGGGCACTGGGCACCCCTGTGCCAGGGATGGGATGGAGGATGCTGGCAGAGGGTGGGCACTGGGTACACCTGTGCCGGGGATGGGACGGAGGACGCTGGCAGGGGTGTGGGCACTGGGCACCCCTGTGCTAGGGTGATGGGACGGAGGAGGCTGATGGAGGTGCGGGCACTGGGTACCCCTGTGCCGGGGGATGGGATGGAGGAGGCTGATGGCAGTGCAGACACTGGGCACCCCTCTGCTAGGGGGATGGGACGGAGGAGGCTGATGGCGGTGCGGGCACTGGGCACCCCTATGCTAGGGGTATGGGACGGAGGAGGCTGATGGAGGTGCGGGCACTGGGTACCCCTGTGCCGGGGGATGGGATGGAGGAGGCTGATGGCAGTGCAGACACTGGGCACCCCTCTGCTAGGGGGATGGGACGGAGGAGGCTGATGGCGGTGCGGGCACTGGGCACCCCTATGCTAGGGGTATGGGACGGAGGAGGCTGATGGAGGTGCGGGCACTGGGCACCCCTGTGCTAGGGTGATGGGACGGAGGAGGCTGATGGCGGTGCGGGCACTGGGCACCCCTGTGCTAGGGTGATGGGACGGAGGAGGCTGATGGAGGTGCGGGCACTGGGCACCCCTGTGCTAGGGGGATGGGACGGAGGAGGCTGATGGCGGTGCAGGCACTGGGCACCCCTGTGCTTGAGGGATGGGACGGAGGAGGCTGATGGCGGTGCAGGCACTGGGCACCCCTGTGCTAGGGGGATGGGACGGAGAAGGCTGATGGCGGTGCAGGCACTGGGCACCCCTGTGCTTGAGGGATGGGACGGAGGAGGCTGATGGCGGTGCGGGCACTGGGCACCCCTGTGCTAGGGGGATGAGACGGAGAAGGCTGATGGCAATGTGGGCACTGGGCACCCCGTGCCAGGGGATGGGACAGAGGAGGCTGATGGCGGTGCAGGCACTGGGCACCCCTGTGCTAGGGGGATGGGACGGAGGAGGCTGATGGCGGTGCAGGCACTGGGCACCCCTGTGCTAGGGGGATGGGACGGAGGAGGCTGATGGCGGTGCGGGCACTGGGTACCCCTGTGCCGGGGGATGGGACAGAGGAGGCTGATGGTGGTGCAGGCACTGGGCCCCCCCGCTGCAGGTGCCAGGAAGGAAGATGCCAGCCTCGGAGCAAGAGCAGCTCCTCCCAGCTCCATTGGCACTGGTGTCTTTCTCCGGCTGGTAAACAGCTCCCAGAGGTCAGGCCTGCTTCACTAGCACTCGGGTTACCCTGGTAACACCAGAATGCTGTCAGGAAACTGACAACGTCACCCACAGCGGCTGCCAAGTCTGATGCTGGAAGCACAGCCACGGCGAGGAAATCTCCCAGCAGGTCTGGAGGGGCACTGGGTCCACGGGGGCTACACAGAGCTGGGAACCGGGCATCTCAGGCTGGGCTGGACAGAGCAGCCCCCTAGGGCCCCCCATGGAGATGCAGAGGTGGTTTCCTGGTGCAGAATGCAAGGGCCTTTGTCCTGGCTGGGTAACCTGTGCCCACAGGTTAGACCCCTGCTTAGCTCTCCTGGAGGCATGCCAGGGTGTCAGCAGGGCTTACAGGGCTGGGGTAAGCTGTAGAAGCCGTTCCCTCTGACAAGGCCAACGTCCCCTTCCCTGCAATCCAGTCCACTTCCCTTTCCCTGGATTGAGTGTCTGATCCCTGCCGCCAACTGCCTGTGAAATAACTTCCTCTGGTGCCCCCACTCTGCTTTCCTATGCTCCTGGCAACGACACCTTGCTATGACATCCCACTCATGTCAGGCAGGTGCCCCACAAGGAGTGTCTGAGTGGGGACAGCAGGAATCCAGAGGCTCAGGCAGTGGCTAAGAGAGTGGTGCGTGTGTATGTGGGGGACATCCACCCAACCTCCTGCCCTCTGCAGCCTCCATTCCTAGCTCTCTAGATGGCCCCTCCCTACAGACCTCAGAAGATCCCTCAGGGAGGTGGGGATGGGGTGAAATCAGGGAGCTCCGGGAGGGAAGGTTATCCTGGGGTACCCCCCTCCCCTTGGCATTCTGACATCTGCGGGAACGGAGAGCCCCCTTGTGAGGTCTCAGATGGAAAATCGGTTTTCCACTGACACTGCTGATCAGCACTGGCAGAGGATCCAGCCATGCCTCTGCAAGGAAACAGGTTAGAAGCTTCTTTCACAAAGAGAAAGTGCGGGTCTCCAGCAGCCCTGTGACAGGCTTCACTGAGCTCATCAGAGCTGGCTGGCCCCCGCGGGGTCACTCAATCTAATTCTAGTAGCTCCTGAAACTGGACTTTGACCCACTGAATGTTGGCTGTGGGCACTAAGTCCCACCAACAGTAGAGACTGGATCTCTCTCCTGCCGTCTGAGTTTGTGCTACACGCTGACAAAATGAATTAGAAGAATCTGGGAATTGCATTTACTGCCTTCGTGCTCAGAGACTCGTAATTCAGGAAGCCCTGGTCTCAGTCGCTTCAGACTGTGCACAACAACTCTACTGTGAGCCCAGCTCTCACCTGTCAGGGTTGAGGTCAACAGATCTTTTCCATAGATTTCAGAGGTGAGAAGGCAAAACTGTCTTTATATCATAGAAACTCAGTTGCAGCCTTAATTATGGAGTG
Source organism: Chelonoidis abingdonii (assembly GCF_003597395.2). Taxonomy (NCBI): domain Eukaryota; kingdom Metazoa; phylum Chordata; order Testudines; family Testudinidae; genus Chelonoidis; species Chelonoidis abingdonii. The sequence continues at coordinate 299,208,682 of NC_133770.1, read as the reverse complement.
ACTGTTGTTGCTCCCTAGTACATGGGGATCTCTTCGCCCACTGCTGAAATGCAGCCAGCTCTGGAGTGGAGCCCAGCAATTACTGAGCAATGCACAGGAACACAACACAACGGTTTAGGACATGAAGGGAAGGAGAATCCCATATGCAATAGGAACTGCACCGAAGTTGGCGGAATGTTGCTACCTGAGTTAGCTTGTGCCCAGGACACCCAGCTTAGCACTTCCAGCTGTTGGCAGAAAGTGCCAGGGGATCTTTAATGGCCACCTGTCCTCTGAAAGGCACCACCTGACACTGGGGTCATCACTGAGTCGAAGAAGAGAGCATCCCCTACTGAGTCACCCACCCCAATCCCTGCAGCACAGCACTTCTAGTACTGATTGACGGGGGAGAGAGCCCCCTCATGCATCACCATCGCCCCTTCCTGCAATGCAGCACCCCCAGATACTGCACTATCTTCACTGTTTACTGAGTCACCAACACCGCTTCCTGCACATACAGGAATTTCACAGGGTGCAGCCTTCCCTTCCCTCTGCCTCCATCCGCCCCCTTATCTCCACATAGGCCACCTTTGAACAGGGAAGTCACTCTCTCTCTCTGCTAATCAGTTTCACTTAGGATGACAACAGATGAGGTAAGCAGCAGTGTGGGAGCAGATAGCCTTGCATAATCTGTCCGTGCTGTGCCCTGCCCTGTGGTGGGACCGGGAGGGATTCTCAGCTTCCCCATTGGCATGTGACGTTCATCTCGATATCTCTGATTTCCCCCATCTGTTTCCTCTCCTCTGCCTTATCCAGCCCTCTCCGTCTTTCCCTGTCCCCCTTGTTCTCACTCCTTTCCTCTCTCTCTGGATATTTCTCATGGTTATTTGTCCACGTCTAGCCAGGGCACAGGAAAAGTGCTGCATTCACACACCTGGGGCATGAAGTCTCGTGCTTATCTGCAGAGCAGGTACAGTACAGCCAGTGGCAAAGACAGGTCACCCCCCTGCCACCCGCTCTGCATCCCCGCCCTGCCTCGATGGACCAACTCAAGGGCTGAGGGGGAAGTTCAAGTCTCCATGCTCCAGTCCAGCCTTAGTCCGTGGATGAGGTTGCTAAGAAAGGAGCTGATGAGTGCCAGCGGAGGGAGTGCTTAGAATGGACTGAGACCAGCCAAACTCATTTCATACAGGACAGGAAACAGCCAACACTGCTGGCAACAACTTTCAGAATGGGTTGACTCCAAACTGGTGACCTAGAGGTAGAAGGCTCCATGTCCCTTTACAGCCCACAGGACACTCAGATCCACTCTAGCTTTCCCTGCTTTGTTTTTCAGATCTACCCTCCACGTGCCCAAGGAATCCATCCCATGACCCTCTTCACACTGTTGTCCCACATATCAGCCATCCCCTTCCAGCGCAGGAGGAGCGGGTAGGACTTCCTATGGAGCTCCTCGAAGATGCTCAACATCTTTCTGAGATCCCCAGGCTGGGAGCAGTATCCCGGCTAGGCCACACCCTTCCCCTCGATATTATGACATTCTGGCTACATGGAGACTGGCGCTGGCATTTCCAGCATTGCTAGACACAAAAGTAGGCACTTGGGTAGACACTAAAAATAGCCACGGCTGCATGGGCAGTGGGACAGGCTAGCTGCTCCGAGTATACAAGGTTTCAGACGGGGCGGGGCCCATGCAGCCGCAGCAACGTTGGTATTTTTTAACAACTTCTACCTGAGCTGGAAATGCCACCTCCAGCTTCAACGGAACCATATTCCATGCCATTCCATCACTGCTCAGAGCTATAGAGGGAGTTAGTGACAGAGCTAGGATCAGAACTGCAGAGTTCCTGGCTGGTGGGATAACAGGGCAGCACACAGAAATGCAAGGCAGCATCCCCTCCCCCTGTTCCGCAGAATAGGAGCTGACAGCAGAGTCAGAAATGAATTCTGCAGCTTTTCCTCTCCAAGGAGACACCCAGACAGTCCATTTCCCCAACTCTATTCTGGGATGGTTCAGGAAACAAGTGAACACAAACAAAGAGCAAGGCTTAGGGGAAAGGACTGGCTTGGCAAACGGAGGGCGTAGAAACACACAGCACAGCACTCATGGAATCTGGTCAGTTATTAAAAGAACTGAAACCAACCCTTCCTCCCCTGTGACTTCTCCTGGGGGAGGGAGAGACAAAAGACCCCCGGGGAACAGATATTACTCATGTTGTGCAATGCACTTCTGGAAGGCCCTCAAAGGCTCTATAGCGTAAGAACCGGAACAGACTAGGCCGGAATAGAATAGGATTGATCAATGAACTCAGGACTGGGAGAAAGGAAGGCCTTCGATGCTGAGGGGAAAAGATCCCTCACTGCTCTTCCGGCTGTACGGACTAGGAAAGAAACACCCCTCAACCTCAAGTGACCCTGGCCCAGAAAGAACAATGAAGAAAATAGAGAAAATGTACTGCCTCTGAGGAACGATCAGTTCTAACTAGAACATGGTCCGGAGTTACTCTACGGTAGATCGATGGCTCTGTAAATCACCTCGCACACCCCTCAGCATGCCCAAAGGACGACTTCATACTTGTCCACTCCGTAGTCTTTACAGCCCCAGGCCTGCCCTCAATTCTCCTGGCACTCCCCATTCAGAGCTCTATTTCTCCTCAGTGCTGTAACGGTGCCTTGCTCATGTGACTCTCTGATTCTTTTCTGGGGCTTGCAAAGTGACATGCCCTCACATGAGGCAGGGAGTTCCACAGTGGCTTGAGAACGTGCCTCTTTTCATCCTAGCTGCTGAGTTCTTGTAATGCTGGGACAGGGTAAGGAGAGGCCTCCAACTGGCTTTCTCGGCACTGGGCACTATCATGACAGCACAGCTCTTAGCTCGTCTTGTTTGCCTGCTCTCGCTAAAGAGGAGTGCTCCTCTGGGCCAGTCTGAGCTCATCTTTTAATTGAAGATGTCTGCCCAAAGGTGGCAATTTAAAACCCCCGAGCCCTAACCACAGGGTGTTTCCCTCTCAGTGCACTCTTATTATGCTCTCTATATAAAGACACAGACCGTGGGTCAGTAGGGTGGGGTTTCCGTGCTGGGCTCTTTCTCAGCGTTTCAGAGACAGCATTTCCAGCTGTTACTTATGCAGAACTGGTTCAATGGGCACCTCGTGGTGTGCCAGCCCAGGGTGGGTGCACCCAGTAAGGGGCGCTGATCAGTGCCATAATGGTTGCACAAATGCACACGTTGGAAATCCTGCGCTCTAGGGACCCCTGTGTGCATGAAGTCCAGGCATTGTTCTACCCTTCATTTGTGTCTGGTGTCAGTGGTTACGAAAGATTGGTCTTTTGAGATTATACGTTCCATTCTATTTGCCACAGGCAATGTCCAGGCACTCTAAACAGAGCAGGAATAGTAGAGACGGGGTCAGAGCCCAGCACTGTCCCCAGGGGATTGCCAGTGTTACAGACCAACGCTGGTCTTATGGGTGGGCGATTGCCCAGGGCGCTGTGGTCAGGGGGTTTCAGTGCTTAATTGTGCTGGGCCTACCAGGGCTGAGCCCCAGCGCCTCTAGGCTTGGCAGTTCATAGCCACAGCACTTCTGGGATGCCAGCCAGCAGCTGCCGCTCTCCGGCCACCCAGCTCTGAAGGCAGCACCGCCACCAACAGCAGCGCAGAAGTAAGGGTGTCACGGTATAGTATTGACACCCTTACTTCTGCACTGCTGCTGGCAGCGGTGCTGCCTTCAGAGCTGGGCGCCTGACCAGCATCTGCCGCTCTCCACCCACCACGGTCAAGAGGGGTGGGCCTGGGTACAAGTCTGTGGAAGGGAGCTCGGGGAAAAGTGTAGGGAGGCAGCAGGGTTTGGGGGCAATGAGGAGCCTGGGGAGGCAGAAGGGGCCAGGGTAATGGAAGGTGGATGGGGAGACAGAAGGGGCCAGGGGCACCAAAATATAAGTTTGCCCAGGGTGCCATTTTCCCTAAGGCTGGCTCTGTTATAGACACCGTGACTTTCACTGACCTTATGGGCATTGCAGTGCTAATAATCTCCTGAAAACTCACTCCTCAAGGCCAGCCATTGGTTATGGCAGATTGACCACAGCTCCTCTTGCTGTAAAACACCTTTCTTCCATTGAAAGGAGATCGGAAGCTCTTTGGGGTCTAACGACGGGTTTGTAAAGCACGGTTCAACCTGGTGGCTGGCTATGAGAGTGAGGACAGAGAAGGACGGGCTTGCGGTTCAGGCACTGGAACTCTGGCAATCTACGTTCAATTCCCTGCCCTGCCACAGACTCACTGTGTGACCATAAGAGTGTCACTTAATCTCCCAGTGCCTCAGTTCCCCATTTGACATCCCACAGATGCTGTTGGGCCAGCAGCATGACTGCATGTGGATTTGGCCACCGGGCAGGGGATTTACTTGGGAAGGGCTGAAGAATTAAATCCTTTTGGCTTGGCCAAATGAACAAAAGGGGGATGGCGCTAACCACCTAGGAGAACAAGATCCTGGACATGAAGCGAGAGCAAGTGTTCCAGATGGCCCAAGAGTGAGAAAACTGAAATAACCACGGTAAAATTTCACCTGGGTGGCAGGGAATGTTTTCTAGCAGTGAGCTCTATTAAGCCAATGGATCCCAAACTGGGCCTCAGAGCAACTGCTGATGGCCTGTAGAAAGCTGGCTGGTCCCCTGATGCTGGCTCCTCCTGCTTATTTCCAGCTGCTACATCATAGTCCAGAAAGCTAAAAATGTTACTTTCCCATCAGTGTTTGCTGCGGTTGCCACAGGGATGGTGGGCAACTGAGAATGGGAGGAGAGGTGGTTTCCAGGATCATGAATGGGAGGTGAAATGTCATAATTGTGAATGGAAGGGGGGCTGCCCAGTAGGGAATCTCTCTATTAAGATGTGGCCCACCTGCTGGAAAGGTTCACGAACCCTTGTGGTAGCAGGGGACGAGGCTGCCAAGGAAGGGGCGAAAGTCACGCTGTTTGAGGCACTGAAGACTAGACTGGACAGGCAGCTGACTTGACCAAATGGGTCTTCGCTCTCTCGCGTCTACGATTCTGGGCCTGTTGCTGGTGTAGGAGCTGGTGTATCTTACGACTGCTGCCCTGAATGGCAAAATCTTGTAACTTCCACTCTCCTTCTCCAGTGTTTCTTCGCAGTTCTCCCGCTGCCCTGCTCGGGGCCTTGCCTTCTAGCAGGGGAGAAGGTGCAGGCCTGGGGCACAGGAAGAGAAGTCAGAGGCTGTGGGTGACATTATGACAAGGGAAGGTGAGAGACCATAGGGGAAGAAAGCCTCCTCTCCTGGACACTGACTGCATCTCAGAGTGCTTCCCAGAGGGGCCAGCTGGCATGGTGATGAACCTCAGACGAGCCCTAAGGATGTGCGATAACTGCTGCAGGAGGAAAACAACTTGAGGGCCCTTTGTCCAGCAAAGCCTTCTATTAAGGAGAAACAATCAGCGCTACGTGGAAAGAGACAGCCAGCACGGGGTTATTGTGCTGCAGGAGCGAGCAGGAAATGGGTCATTTCCCGAGGAATTTCCAGCAATGCTCCAGCTGGGTTTGTGACACAGTGGCAGGGATGGGGTTGGGGGTAGCTGGAATGGGCAAGGGGCCAGGCCTGGGAGGGGTCCGGAATGGACTTCTCTACATGCCACTGTGTTAGTTATCCAGACCCACAGCTTCCCAGCATCACGTGGGGGTATTCCTGTGTCCGCAGGGTGTTTGTGTGTGGGTGTGACTGGGTCCGTACCTTTGTGTGTGTGTACCTCCCTAACTGGGAGTGTGCCTGTGCGCATCTGCGGGTTTATATGTATGTGTCTGGAGAGGGGAGAGAAAACCCTGAGCCCTGTAGTGCCCACGGGCAGCACCTGTATATGAGAGTGGACGTAGAGAGCAAGCAGGCTTCCCACAAATCATCAGTGCAGCCCCTTCCATCCTCCCCAAAAGCAAGGCATGGTCCTGCCCACTCTCCACCCCCAGGGCCCTGCTTCGCGGGTGCCACTGGGCTCCAGGGGCTGGGACCACGCTGCCCGCCTTCCCAGGACTGAGGAGGCTGCAGCGGCACCACGCACTCTCCCTCCCGCCACTCTGGGGCTGGGGGGCCTGCGGGAACTAGCCAGCCTAGAGGGACTGTGGGTTCCAGGGCAGGTGGAAGGGGCAGGGCCTTGGGCAGAAGGGGCGAGGCTAGGGGCTAGCCTACCCTAGCCAGAGGTTTCACACACCGCCCATGCCCTTCAGCTGAGCCGTTCAGAGGTCCATGCTCTAGATCTGGGATGGCCAAGCTGCATCTTGTGAGCCACATGTGGCTCTTTTACAGTTAAAGTGCAGCTTGCGGAGCCTACCATGCTCCCCACATTCTCCACCTACCAGACTAGGGAGGGAGGAAGCTCGGGACTTCTGCCCTGTGGTGTAGTGGTGGGGCAAGGAACTTCTGCCAGAGACAACTGGTGCCTGCTGAGAGTGGGGGCACAATTCAAAGGTTTGCCCCCCACAACAGCTTGAGTCACACACCCCCAGGCACACACACCCCCTCTTGCCCTCAGAGGCCCCTCCCTGCAGCTCCCAGGTGTTAGTTCTGCATGGAGAGGGAACAGCAAACAGCTGGGAGCTGCAGGGATCCGCAGGGAGAGGCAGCAGCAAAAGCCACGGCTCGGCTCTCCGTGCAGCTCCCAGCTGTTTGCTGCTGCCTCTCCCCAGGGCCACAGCTCCCAGCTTAACAGCTCCAGCAGCTGCTGTACAGAGAGGGGGCCTGGGAGCATCATGTGAGAGAGCAGGGCCAGCAAACCCTGGCAAAAAATTTGCGGGGGGGGGTGGGGGGTACATGAGATGTCACCTCCAGCTTCTTCCCAGCAGGGAGAGGGGGCTAGGGGCTTTTGCAGGAGCAGGGCTAAAACCCTGAGCCCTGGCAGGTACCTCCCACAGGGCTGAAGCCCCAAGCCCCGGCAGGTGCGCCCTGGTTCTCGAACATCTGAAGATTGTTGGATGCAGTTTGGATGATCAGTAAGTTTGGCCACCCCTCCTCTATATAGTCATGTTGGGTCATTCTGGGCTGTCCCAGCTTTTCTGTTCTACGGAGGAGTGGGTCACTGGGAAGAAAGACAACTTCTTAAGCTGGTTCTTCCGACATCTGGAGACCAGCACAAATAAACACAAGGTGGGAGGGGGAATTGGAACCTCCTCTAAGGGAGAGGAGACAGTGGCCCATCCAGCAGTTTAGTCATCATGCGCCTGGTCTGGTGGGGAGAGGATCAGTGAATCACACGTGGCAGATGTTAGTCATGTTGCTTAATGCATGACTGGAAAGCATCAGATCCGAGACAACCTCTGCAAAGGAAGGAGAAGGAGCGTCTCAGTGAAAATAGTAACAGATGGCAGATACTCAAAGGAGGGAGAGAATCAGAACGGGAGAGCTAGAGAAGGGTGAAAGAAAGCAGGATACAAAGTACAAGCACCATTCTGGGACCTAACCCTGGCTCCGCTGCTCACACCTCTCCACCCACTGACGCAGAACTCCTACGGAACGAAAGCCACACACGAGCCATTTCAAAGCACCTTTTGTTCACGTTCAGGGCCCTTACAAGCGCATGGCACTGAATGTCAGGGTACCTGCTGAGCATGGTTCCAGTGGGGCCATTGCTCACGCCCAGAGCAAGCAGCGAAATCCCTGACACTAAACACAGCCGTTTGTACTTGATCGAGACTGGCAGCAAAACAAGACATGCTGTTCAGGACATGTGAAACTTCACCACCCCCTCTCGCCCTCCGCAGACAATAGGGACATTCATGCTGCAGGTTCCTCTCTTGTGATCCTATTCTGCACGCCTGCAAACCCAGCGTGCATCCCAGAGACCACCTGGGAAGTGAGGATCCTCCCACACATAGGCCAGGCAAGGCCAGTTCCCAGCGCAGGACAGCGACTTCCCACATTCCCTTTTAGCGCAGATCCAAGGCAGAAATAACGTGTGGCAGCTCTGGGTGGGGGATCATTTCAAGGGACAGCCGGAGACAGACTTCTGGGGCGTCTGCCTAAGGTGGGGGCACCAGAGATCTGAAAGCCCCCAGCTCATCACCAATGGATGGGCTTTTGGCTAGTCAGAGGACAAGTCCCTGCTTTAGAGAGGGGAAGAAGAAGGTGGAGATAGGAGAGACTGACTGAACTAGGGAAGGGAAAGACTATGCTGTTTTAGCAGTTTAAACCAAACTCCATTTTCCCCACAGAAAAATCCTATGAGATTTGATAGGCATGGAATCAAGAGGGTTCTGAAGAAATGTAACTGGATTCTGTTGATATTACTCTAAAATGCTACAGAACAGACGATTGACACCTTTTGGAGCCATCCTATGAGATTCCACAGAAGGAGTAGTATTTTCTGTTAAATTCATCAGGAGATTAATTGCGCTATTAATCACACTGTTAAGCAATAATAGAATACCATTTATTTAAATATTTGTGGAGGTTTTCTACATTTTCAAATATATTGATTTTAATTACAACACAGAATACAAAGTGTATAGTGCTCACTTTACATTTATTTTTGATTAAAAGTATTTGCACTGTAAAATAACAAAAGAAATAGTATTTTCAATTCACCTAATACAAGTACTGTAGTGAAATCTTTTTACTGTGAAAATTGGACTTACAAATGTAGAATTATATACAAAGAAACTCCATTCAAAAGCAAAACAATGTAAAATTTTAGAGCCTGCAAGTCCATTCAGTCCTATTTCTTATTTAGCCAATCGCTCAGACAAACAAGTCTGTTTACATTTGCAGGAGATAATGCTGCCCTCTTCTTACTTACAATGTCAACTGAAAGTTAGGACTGGTGTTCGTATGGCACTTTTGTAGCCGGTGTCGCAAGATACTTATGTGCTAGATGTGCTGAAGATTCATATGTCCCTTCATGTTTCAACCAACATTCCAGTGGACATGCGTCCATGCTGATGACAGGTTCTGCTCAATAACAATCCAAAGCAATGCAGACCAATGCATGTCATTTTCCCCATCTGAGTCAGATCCCACCAGCAGAAGATTGATTTTATTTTTTGATGGTTCGGGTTCTGTACTTTCCACATTGGAGTGTTGCTCTTTTAAGACTTCTGAAAGCATGCTCCACACCTTGTCCCTCTCAGATTTTGGAAGGCACTTCAGATTTTTAAACCTTGGGTTGGTTAGAAATCTCACATTGGTACCTTCTTTGCATTTTGTGAAATCTACAGTGAAAGTATTCTTAAAATTAACATGTGCTGGGTCATCACCCGAGACTGCCATAACATGAAATATATGGCAGAATGCGGGTAAAACAGAGTAGGAGACATACAATTCTCCCCCAAGGAATTCTGTCACAAATTTAATTAACGCATTATGTTTTTAACGAGAGTCATCAGCATGGAAGCATGTCCTCTGGAATGGTGGCCGAAGCATGAAGGGGCATACAATTATTTGGCATACCTGTCACGTAAATATCTTGCAATACCAGCTACAAAAGTGCCATGCAAATACCTGTTCTCACTTTCTGGTGACATTGTAAATAAGAAGAGGGCAGCGTTATCTCCTATAATTGTAAACAAACTTGTTTGTCTTAGTGATTGGCTGAACAAGAAGTAGGACAGAGTGGACTTGTAGGCGCCGAAGTTTTACATTGTTTTGTTTTTGCATGCAGTTATGTAACAAAAAAAAAATCTACACTTGTAAATTGCACTTTCGCAACAAAGAGATTGCACTACAGTACTTGTATGAAGTATATTGAAAAATACTATTTCTTTTGTTTATCATTTTTACAGTGCAAATATTTGTTATACAAAAATATACACTTTGATTTCAGTTACAACACAGAATACAATGTATATGAACATGTAGAAAAACATCCAAAATATTTAATAAATTTCAATTGGTGTTCTACTGTTTAACAGTGCAATTAAAACTGCGCTTAATCGCAATTAATTTTTTTAATCATGATAAATTTTTTTGAGTGAATCGCGTGACTTAACTGCGATTAATCAACATCCCTAATAATAAGCTCTTTTGAGCAAGGTAGGGTGCAAGCTTCTATTGTGGTATCTTTGCTTTTCGTCCTGTCCAGAACCCAGAAGTTCAGCAACCCACAAGAATGCGTGTTCTACCTCTTCCCCAACCCTGTGTCTGTCTTGTCTATTTAGAGTACAGGCTTTTTGGGGCACGGACTGTCTCACGTGGACTCTGTGACTGCACAGTACCTAGCACAATTAAGTCCCATTCTTGGCTGGACTTAGGCACCATGGTAATAAATATGGTTAATTAATAGTGACTGAAAAACAATGAGATTGGGAGAGGCAGGTGGGGAAGTACACCACAAACCTCCAAAATGTGTCAGTTCCAGTTTTGTGAGGAAGGTTTGGAGTGTGTGTGTTATTTTTGCTGCCGGTGCCTACTCCATAAAAGGCCACTCTTTGAGCACATGGTAGATCAAATTTCTATTCTGCCCCCCCACACACACACACTGGAAGTGACAACATGTGGCCAATGCCAATGCTGAGGTTTACTATTCTAATTTAACTAGAATCTGGCATTTGAATTTCCACTCGGCTGGGTCATTCTAAGCTCTGTGCAGCACACTTTCTGGTTTGCTATGGCATCTGCATCAGTGCTTTGTCCATTCCCGCCTAGATGAAGCACTGATGCTATTATTCGTAATCTGTCAAAATCCTGATTTTTATTTTTAAATCCCAGGAAATTAGGAAAGAGCATCAAATTTATAAGGACCAGAAAGACTTGGAAACGTAGAGCCTTTTAAGTTGTTACAAAGATGGTCTTGAAGACATGGAAAATTAGCATGTTGAATTAGTGACATTCACTGAGAGTATCAAATTGGGAGGAACTGCACACACTTGTGAGGATTAGTATATAATCAAAGGGGACATGGGCCCTGATTCTGCACCATTCAAGTCAATGGGAGCTTCAGTGAGTACAGAATCAAGCCCACAGAGGTTTTTCAGTCTCCACTGTCTAAGATTTTATGACTCACAAACCTGAGGGTAGTCTGAGATTTTTCCTTTAAAAAGTGTTGAGTTTTAGTGCCCGTGAACTTGGAACCTGACCCACAACTTCTCCTGCTATTTTGGCTGGGGCCCTCCCCTCACACACAGCCCTGTCAATGCACCTCTATCCTGACCTACAGCCCCCCTGCTATTAGAACTTAACTTAAGAGGTAATTCAAACCACAGACCTTGTCCCTGAATAGCCCAACATCAGGAGTCGTCAAGCTCACAACACACCATTGCTGAGAGCCAGCAGTTTATTTGTTTAGCCCCATATGAAGATCTTTGTGCTGCTAACATGCGGAGCCACCAAGTCTCGGTGTTATGGAGCCAAAGCACCAGGGAGAATGGAGAGGACATAAAACAGTGGCTTGTTTGCCTTTTGGATGGGATGAGCTATCAATATGTGGTGTGTGTCCAAGAGAGAGGCAGCCTCATGAATACCCCATGTCAGCTCTGAGTTACAGTCAGGGAAATCTGGAGATGTACCAGATTATTTTTCCTGCAAGAGACTCTCCAAAGGACCCTGGTGATTTTGTGCAGTATTTGAGGCTCAAACTTTACTTGAAGCAATAAATAAAAATGACTTTAGCCTGAAACAAATGATTATTTCGTTAATTTGTAAAAAACTCAATGAACACAGGATTTGTTCTCCTTTTTATTTCTTATACCTTAAACATTTGTTACTGGGAACCCAAAATCTACCAGCCTTGTGCTAGCATCATTGTCCGTGTGTTGCACATCCCCCTCAGTGTCTAATCCACAGAGGTTATGATTCCACTACAATTCCTACCTAGGGGATTTAGTTTAGCAGCAGGGGTTGGAGAGGGTCATGCTTTAGGTCTGGAGGCACCAGATTCAATTCCTGGTGATGCTCAAAATGGCAACTGTTATATTAGGGCACGATAGCCGGGAACTGAAGGTACCTCCTGGATTTGTGTGGGAGAACCTCAGTGTTCACATGGATCTAATTGCAGGATTGGGGCTTAAAAGGAAAGCAGATCAGCATTGCTTTCTAAGCTGAATGATGGTGGAGAAATCTACAAACATCAAGAATGATGGAAAGTCGACTGGCTTTGTTTTTACACTCATTGTGGTTTAATAATCTGAGCTGATATTAGGATCCCAGGGAATTAACTAAAAAATGAAAAATCTATCACTTCCCCGTCTTAGGTACTTATCCAAGCCCCATCTTTGAGCATGCAGTCATTAATGTATTTATCCTTACACACCCTTGTAAGGTGGGAAGGTAGAGACTAAGACCCAGATGCTCAAAGCTATGTCAGTGCCTAAAACCAACTGAAATCAGTGGGAGTTAGGTGCTCAAAAACGGTTGAGGAGCTGCCCCTAAGTGATTTCCCCAAGGTCACACAGGAAGTTTGTGGTGAAGCAGGGACCAAATCCAGGCCTCAGAAGTATCAGGCTAACATCTTAACCACTGGACCATTCTTGCTCATGGCAGAGTCTCCTGCAGATCATAGAACAGAATTGTAGGATTGGAAGGGACCTCAAGAGGTGAGCTAGTTCAGTCGCCTGCACTCAGAGAGGACTAAGTATTATCTGGACCACTTGTTCTCAACCTCGTTAACATTGTGGGCCACATCCAATACTACTTGTATGGCCCCGAGGATGTCAGCTGGACCGCAGCTGTGTGCTGATTGGGCCGCAAGCAGCCACGGGCTGCGAATTGAGAACCACTGATCTAGACCATCCCTGACAGATGTCTAACCTGCTCTTAAAAATCTCCAGTGACAGAGATTCCACAATCTCCCTAGGCAATTTATTCCAGTGCTTAACCACCCTGACAGGAAGTTTTTCCTACCTAAACGCGCCCTTGCTGCAATTGCAGCCCATTACTTCTATGTTCGTGTCATCAAGGTTAACAAGAACAAATTTTCTCCCCTCCTCCTTCTACCAACTTTTACATACTTGACAAACTGTACCATGTCTACTCAGTCTTACCTTCTCCCGACTAACAAACGCCCAGTTTTTTCCAATCTCTTTCATAGGCCATGGGTATCTAGATCTAATCATTTTTGTGCTCTCTCTGGACCTTCTCAATTTGTACGCCCATGCTTTCCTAAAACGTGGCTCCCAGAACTGGACCCACTAACACTCCAGTTGAAGGCCTAAATCAGCAATGAGTAGAGCAGCAAAAATTATTCTTGTACTTGCTTACAACACTCTCCCTGCTTAAATACACCCAAGAATGATGCTTGCTTTTTTTTGTGTACTGTTACACGTTCAGTGTATGTTCTAGTACAGGGACTTTCCACAAAATGATCAGAGGAGTGAAGTGTTGGCTTATGAAGAAACGAGTCAGAGAACAATAATGATAACTGAAGGGAACGAGAATTACAGTTCATGAATTAACAGAAATATGAAGGAATTAAATGGCCAACAGAGGAAATATTCAGCATACATCTAAAAGAGGTAATTCTAGGACCAACAGGATGGAATCTAGAAAGGGAAATTGGAGCTCGACGAGACATAATAAGAACAAACATAAGAACATACAGAACAGTCATCACTGGGTCCAGACGCAAAGGTGCATCTAGCTAGTATCCTGTCCTTCCAACATGACACAATAACCAAGGTGGTTACAGAGGGAATGAACAGAACAGGTATCATCCAAAGTGATCCACCTCCCCTGTCACCCATTCCCAGCTTCTGGCAAACAGAGCCTAAGGACACTATCCCTGCCCATCCTGGCTAATAGCCATTGATGGACCTATCCTCCATGTATTTATCTAGTTCTTTTTTGAACCCTGTTATAGTCTTAGCCTTCACAACATCCTCTGGCAAGGAATTCCACAGGTTGACTGTGCATGTGAAGAAATACTTCCTTTTGTTTGTTTTAAACCTTCTGCCTATTAATTTCATTTGGTGACCCCCTAGTTCTTGTGTTATGAGAAGGAACAAATAACACTTCCTTATCAACTTTCTCCACACTAGTCATGATTTTATAGACCTCAATCATATCCCCCCTTAGTCATCTTTTTTCCAGGCTGAAAAGTCCCAGTCTTATTAATCTCTCCTCATATGGAAGCTGTTCTGGGACTGGGACATATTGTTTGCACTATTGCCAGCTCTCATGATATTCTCACAATATTTGGTGGTTTTCTTAAAGCTCCAGCTCCTGGTGGCATGTGATGATGTGAGACTCCCAGCTTTCATTTTTTAAAATAAGCACGTTTCTAGCCCTCTTGCTTGTGTGAAAGGCTTGAAACTGTGACCCAGAAGGTTCAAATCCCAGAGAACAAATATAAAGAACAGTACTTTTTTTAAAAATGTTATGTTTGTTATGATATATGTATGTATGTTATGATGGGGGACTTCAACTATCTGGATATATGTTGGGAAAATAACACCGCGGGGCACAGACTATCCAATAAGTTCCTGGACTGCATTGCAGACAACTTTTTATTTCAGAAGCTTGAAAAAGCTACTGGGGGGAAGCTGTTCTAGACTTGATTTTAACAAACAGGGAGGAACTTTTTTTTCTAGTGCAACAGCAGTTTGCCTTGTGGCTTTATTTTGAAATTGCTTGGCAAAGGTATTACCGAAATTGAAATGTCAGGTAGGACATGATAGCGTATTTTGAGATCTAGGTATCGTAATATAAGAGCGTAGTCCATGAGGAGGACGGAGACCTGTGTTCACTTGCCCTCATGCTCATTAGATAGCAAAGAGAGTGAAATGAGTAATTAATATCGTTGCCATGGCAGGGGGAGTTTTCCGACACAAGAAAGTCATTCTGTCCCGCTCTAACCTTGCTGGTTAGGCCCTCAAACTGGAAGTATTGTGCAATTCTGGAGCACTTTCGAAGATGTGGAAAAATTGGAGAGTCAAGAGAAGAGCAACAAGAATGATTAAGTTTGAGAACGTGACCTATGAAGGCTAAAGAATGGTTTATAGTTGGAAAGAGAAGACCCAAGGGACATGATGAGTTGGCAGTTATCTAAAGGTTCATAAGGAGACGCGAGAAAACTTGTTACTTGCTCTATGATGAAAAGAAGCATGGGCTTAAAATGCGAAGGAGAT